>NW_027104734.1:234667-256655 GCF_000696795.3 Halyomorpha halys
ATAAATGTTATTAAACGATGTATTTAGTTAAGAAATATGTTATTTTAGTGCATATTGTGTACTTAAACAACATATGAAAAGTGACAGCTCTCAGTTGCAACTAGACAAAGAACAATGGTAGAGACGCTACACGAGCGCCCTCACAAACCCCTTTGATCTGTGTCCAAAAAACCGACTCTCGACGGCTCGGCAACGAGCCTAGGCCAACCAAGCCAAGCCACCCATCCACATGCTCGCGTATGTCTGAGTTCGCCATGGCTCGGCCAACATGTAGAGGCCCCTTAATATTATTGTTTCATATTTCATTTGTTATATGTTTTCTTTCTCTCAATTTTATTTTTCTTTCCATAATTTTATTTTTAAATTATTATTAAACTAATATATTCATATTTCTTTGCATTATATAACTTCATTTTTATTTAATTTCCTTAATTATGTTGTTTTACCTACTTATTCAATTACCTATGTATACATTTTATTTTCCTCTTCTTTCATCACTTTACTTTATTAATTCCATTCTATACAATTATTTATTTTATGTCATTCTGTTTATATTTTCTTTTCTGTATTCATTGGTTGTTATCTTGTTTTGTTCTTAGCCCTGATGAAGGCTAGAAATTCTGGCCTAAACGTTACGATTAAATAAGTTACTTCAACTTATTTGGATTTTATTTTGACTGCACCCCCCAACCATCTACTCCTTGTATATTATATAACGTATCATTCTGTACATCCTTTTACTTATTGGATGTTATTTTGTTTTTCGTTCTTAGCTCTGATGAAGGCTTGAAATTCTGGTCAAAACGTTAACACTAATAAATAAGTTTTTACTTATTTGTGTTCTTCACTGACCGCATCCCCAACCATCTTTTCCTCATTATATATATCCACGATCAACAACTAACCTATATTATTATTTTATGTTTTCGGAATTGAAATGCACTAGGCTAATAAGGTTTAAGGCAGTGGATCCATACTCATTGAAGTTCACGGTACACCAAGCCAGAAATTGAACCATCTACGGCTTACCCCCCCACTCCAGACATGGGACTAAGAGGGGCTCCCCTCGGAAAATATTTGATAATTAGGAGGCTTAAAAGTGCATTATAAGATAGTTTAATAATGCATCTACCTGTTAAAACATCAGTTAAGTTAACAATTAACCAGTTTTGACAATAATTCCTCGTAAAGTAAGTGATGCCGAATCCTTCCCACAGACCACCGGTTAGAAACCACTAGCTTGTGGAAATCAAAATTTTTATGTCTTGATAATATGTATGAGAATTTAAACAGAGTAGAATTTTAGGTATTAACAAACGTTTTCAACAAGAAAATTAATAAAAATGAATTGAAAAACCAAAAAAACCGGCAAGAACTTAGATTCATGTTTGAAATTAAAAACAAATTAAGCACCTAATACTAACTTTTTAATGAAATGCAGGCACATTTTTTCTTGCGAAACAAGAAATTAATCGGAATTAACAAATGAATAATTGAAAATGTAAGATATTATTTATGAAGTAATTATCTTGGGATGGAGTGTCTTTTATCAGCTTTCAAATTATTTGAATTTTATCCTCACTGAAATGGTCTAACAGGGCATTAATGACAAATTTTAACAAATCTCCCTCCCCCCTCCCTGAAGTGCCTTTAATTTTGTTTGTTCAACATAACCAGTTCTTATTGTTGGAATTACTAAATAATAGATAAATACAAAATGTATGAATAACAAAAGGAGAAAATAGGAAAAATAGACAGGCTCGAATCGGAAAAAAAAACCAGACCACCCGATTTCTCCCAATTGGTATCATTTGTTAATAACTTTGTTATCTTTTGTATTCTTTGCAAGAAAAAAATTAATATTTGTAATTTCTACCTCATGAACCTTAAATATATATTTTCATAGCAACAAAAAAAATAAAATGTTTTGTTCAAAATTTTCCCCCATTGTGGTATTAGATTTTTTTTTCAAAAACCATAAATAATAGGGATAACTAGAACAAAGTTGACCAATCTACTCAAAAGTTGTGGAGTTGGGTAAGTAAGTAGGGAAAAGACCATAGGTTTGTGCTTAGAATTGTTTAAAAAAATGAATATTTTTTTCCCTCCAAGTTTTAATTAATTACATAATTTCCTTTCAGAATCAATAATTAAATTTAGTTTAAGATTGTATATTTTAAAATTGTATCAATTGGATGTGAATAAATAGTTTCGAATCTGGTCAATTAACTTTAGCGGTATATTTTTCATTAAACCTTTATAAAAATATTATTTATAAAATATAAATATCATAAGAGATAAAGCAGAGGTCTATAAATTTTCAGAACTTTGAATCCTTTCTCAAATATGAAGATACGAACAAGCTGTGTATTTTTTAATCCCATTACTAGAGTCAAATCATCGAAGCATCGAACACCTGTACAGGATGTTGGATCTCACATCTGCATACTATTACTACACCAATTGATAATCTTTCGTAAATGTTGCTACTCCAACTTGCAGTAAATATTTCTTTTGACTAACTTCAAGTCAACACTAACATACTTTTTTTTTTCAAATTTAAAAAAAAACTTAGAAATGGGAAAGCTGATTTAAAATTAGCTCAAATGGATAAAGCCTTTCCATAGTGAAAAGTAGACAGAGGGAAAGAAGTAATTTTGGAAAAAAGAACTTGGAAATTATTTTAACAATGCAATGTCATTGAATAAGAAATATTATTTTATATAATTTTATTTAAAATTTTTTTTTTCAAAAATACATAATTTAAATTAACACATTTGTTTAATATTATTAGTTTTCATTATACAACAAGATCATCTGACACTCAATTAATACCCATAAGCATCAATCAATTTAACTAAAATCCATTTGTAGTAATTGAAAACAACTGAACAGCCAGGAAGCTCATATAGCTTTGTTATAAAAAAGTAATAGGGCATTCTACAGATAATAATAACAACAACAATATTTTTAAACTGTTTTCAGATAAATATAAAAATAACATAATAACTATGACACAATATTATTGATCATATGTAATAATTAAAATAAACATAATGCAATGTACATTCATTTACATTTTATATATATATATATAATAAGAAAGCTATTTTAAACACATAAACTGATATAAAAGAGGATACAATAGAATATAAAATTATTTATGAATTATAAATAAAAATAGTAATCCTATAAAAGAAGAGAACAGTAATAAAAAAAAATCAGATGAATGAACCAACATTACCATAACACAACAATTTTATGAAAATTTATTTATTTCTTTAATTTCAAAGTTATCAAAAGGAGTATTCATTTTTATGAAAAGAGTATAATATGTAAATATGTATCTTAATTTGGTCAACATCCATCCATTTTCACTTAGCTAAAGCAGAAGAAAAAGGGCTGTTGGAATTTCAGTTACTTCAACCCTAAAAATATTTTCACATATATTAAATTGAACATTTTGAAAATTAGAATACCTGAGGATTCATGCAACAGAAGTTAGGAGATCAGGACCTTTAAGTTATCCTGAGTCAAAGAAAACATAATTACATAAAATCAGTGTTCCTTCAATCTAAACTGCCCTGAATTCTCTTAGCTGAAAACCTTAAACAACTAATTCAACTAACACCAAAAAATCAGCCTCATTAGGCACCTCAGTCCACATCATATGACCATTTTTAACATTATACCGTTTGAAACTACAAGGCAAAAGACGAGCAATGCGGACCCTGAACATTCAACCAACATGAATACTTACTCAACTTAGAATGACAATCATCCTAGATCAAAACATTTAATAGTTATTCTACTCACAAAGTCCAAGGATTATACTGACTAGTCTACATCACGCAAAAAATGTTCTGATATCCATGGTATTTCAATCTTTGTTCATGTGTTCTCCTCCTGAGAAACAACTAAACCACAGCAAACCTTTCCTCAAACCCTCTCTCTCCTTTGTTTATAACAAGACGATTAAACAGGAACAATTTTTGTTATGAGCCACAAAACAAATTAGACAAAATATTTTAAAAATTAAAAATATTTAAAAGCAAACATCAATCTAAACCCACATATATGATAACACTTCACATGGTAAAATTAAAAGTTCTCGATATACTAAATTGCTTAAACAAACAGAATATCTCATAACATTAAACTGACTAACAATCATGGAGAAAAATATTGAAAATGGAAAATAGAAAATTTAAATAACCTAAACAGTACAAACAATTCATAATGATTTTAAAGATGACCACTAAAAACTTATTTATTAATTATAATAAAAAATATCCATATGGTCTCAATATGTTTATTCTCTTATAAATAAAAAGTTTAGGCCATCCTGGGCATTGTCAATTATATCTATTAATTAAAAGTTTCAATCACAATCTAATCATTAAAGCTTATTTTTAGTTATAATATCACAGCTATAACAAAGTTATTAAAAGGTTGCAGGCTCTTCACATTTATTCCAGATTTAATGAGAGGATTTTTCATCAAGTCATTTAAAACTAATCCATCGAATGACACTGATAAAATACTTCCATAGAAACCCCAAAAAGCTGCCTGTATAGTTCCCCTATTATATTTAAATATCCCGTTTTCACAAGTTCTGATTCCTTTTAAAAACATTTGTTTTTTAATTATTATAGTTGTGTCAAACTTAATATCTTCCCATTTATCCTGTATGATTTAATGAACTAATTTAAGGGGGTTTTGGTAAACAATGAATGCTTACTGCATCATTATTATGCTGAAATATTAAGTAGAACAAATTTATAGTATATAAGATCAATTATTTATAGTGCATAAGATAAATAATTTATAGTTAAATTTGGTATGTTTTTTAGTACTAAAATTGATGAATAAATAAACTAAAATACAATGAGAATATCTGGTATGAGAGGTAGGGTAAACAATGAATTGTTGATAAAGTAATTGATAAGATTGTAATAGATAGTGTAAATTGAATAAAATTATAATTAGTCAAATAGTAGATAAACATAGTTGATTTAACACAACATAATGAGGTTTAATTAATTGGTGCATAGCATTTCTGTATTTTAATGGTTTTACATGCTAATTCACAAAGGCAAATAGCCTGCAACCTTTTAATAACTTTGTTATAGCAGTGATATTATAAATAAGGTAGAATAATTCAGAATGGTTTTAAAAATAATTTTTAATGATTAGATTGTAATTGAAGTTGTTAATTAACAGTGATAGATATAATTATAACAGAGAATAGATATAATTAACAATGACCATAATGGCCAAAATTTTTAGTTAATAGAACAAAAATGTTGACTCAATATAGATATTTTTTTAAATATAATTGATAAACAAAGCCGTCTTGAAAAAAAATTAAATTATATATAAACCTATTTATCTTTCAAAAATGTAATCTTTCACTCATTGTCACAGATATTATGTTGGCACTTTTTCAAAACATTTAATTCAGATATTCTTTATTTAATCCATTTTGAATTAGTTGAGTCAAAAAGTAAAAATATTACTACAAATGACTGTTCCTTTTAAAGTGTTTGATCCTTCAGAAATATTTAACACCATCCATGGCTTTAATGATCATTATTCAATCAAACTACAATAGTAAAACAATAAGCTTTATAAAAGACAATGTACATGTCCCTAATCCAATAAGTAATCAATTTTTTAAAATGAAAATACTCACAATGTATGGTGGTAACCACCATAACAACCTTCTGCAATTGAAATGTAGAGTTTTTTATTACTTTGCTCCATTTCTAAACTTGATACATTTCTCATTTTCACACTAGAAAGTACGTAGTAGACTGTTGCATTAATTTTATCACCATTCAAAGCACCAGCTGCTTTTGAATGACTAATTGATAAACCAGTTTTCCATAGTTTATTCCAGGCTTCAACATGGTCTTGTTCTAATTGCAGAGAACTGCTTGATAATACTTGTTGAATTATCTGAAAGTAGCCCTCAATGAATATAAATCTTTAAAAGTAAAGCAAAACTATTCAGAAATGTTAAGAAATTTAAAAAGAAGTAGATTGAAAAAATAAAATAATTTTTATTTATTTTTTTTTAAAGTTTGATAAAATGTCAGTGATTACTAAACTGTATTGAATTTTCAAAATAATTAGTAAATCACACCTGTATGCACTAAAACACTACAAAAAGTAAAGTACCGTTAAGGAATAAATCTCTCATTTTACATTAAAATACTAAAATAAAATGTAAGGAAAACTCCATAAAAACAATAGCATAGCTACGATAAACCTACAGAAACAAAAAAAGCTCCAACTTCTGCTAGCAAATACTTGAACGAAATGATGATTGAAGGTATGTTTCATCCAGATAAACTATATTCCTTTCATTAGCTTAGGGATCCTTAATTTTATACAAATAATCAATTTGCTATGACATAAACCCCTCAGGATTTTCAATGAGAAGTTATAATTTCTTTAGCACTATTTTATATTTAAATCTAATATTCTTAATATTATTAAATCCTGACTACACTTAGCAATTTAAAATTTTTCAAGCTCTACATATAGATATTTGATTCGTAAGATGTATATTCATCCTAAGTTGTCTTTGCTCCAAGTGTAAAACATTGCAGTTCTGGTTTCCTATTCAAAACCTTCCACCCAAGAACTAAATCTCTATTAAATATAGTAGTAATGCCGATAGTTAAGTTAAATGTAAAATTAACGATGTTTTCATATTTCTAATAGTCTTGTTTAAAGAAAAAACTCATATACTCAAGAGTTTTTCAGTTTTTTGACAGTTTCTTGACCTTTACAGTGAATAGTTTTTTTAGAGCATTAGGGGCAAGGATCACACTAGGCGGCTTCAACGGTCGAGACATGGACATCACTACCTGTAAATATGCGGCTGCAGTTCAAGGGTCATTTGAAGCCGTTTAACTGGCTTATGACCACAGAGGCCCCACTTCGAATCCAGCCTGAGGGGTCAACTTTTATTTCTGTGGTGGACCTACAAACTTTAAATTAACCCCCCCCCCCTCACCAGGGTAAGAATAGGATGGAGAAAAGGGCCATTAAGAAAAAAATAAAATAAAGGTATGGTATATAAAATAAAAGCATAATCAGTCAGCCAGTTTATTTTTGTTTTATTGGTATACGTCTAAATGGAAAAGGTAATGAGATGAAACAAACAAAAACACAAGATTGAGGCCATGAAAAAATCATTCATTAAAGAACATAGAATTTCCATTAGGAAACAAACAGAATGTTCTTTTCACTGATCAATTATGTAATCTGAAACCCTAAGACTCGATGCATTTTCATGTCTAAGAATCATGATTTTGATAAAGATTTTATATCAAATCATGCCATAAGTATTGTCAATTTTTTAATAATTTAAAATTTAACCCCTCTTATGCAGATACTGACTGGTGGATGATGGAATAGGTCAATCCCTAGTTTATTTTAGGTTCTACAGCTTATATTCTTCAGTACTTGTTCTCATAAGATCCTCATTTGATTTAATATGTTGGCCTGAGCATGAGTCTTGAAAAATACATAAAATGGTTTTAAACTATCATTGTTCCTTCCTTCTATTTGGAGGGACAAGCCTGTGATTAATTTCACAACCCAATTAACTAATATAAACTAGCATATTAATTACAAGAATTAATAGAATATGACAAATTCTTTTCAAGAAAGATAGCTAACAACAAGAAATGATATAGACAAATTTGGCTTTTGAATATCAATTTTTAACTTTAAAAACAAAATGGGACAAAGGCAATTAGCCGGCATTTAAAGAATTTTAAAGGAAAAAATGAAAGCAAAATAAAGGAATCCTTGAAAATGACCTAAGGGGTCGAAACGTTGGAAGTTTAAAAAGAATAAAGTTGAGAAAAAGGATCAAAATTGTTTTTAAAGAAACTAAACCACTCTCAAACAAGTATATTAATAAAAAATAAATCAATTTTTAATTTCAGTGGGAATAAACAACAGAAGGTAAATGGAGTCCAAACCGGGCTTAATTGAGAGGCTAATACAACAAGGTAACTTCCTTTATATTGAAACGAAACTGGACACCAACTAAGAACTAAAAGGCCTAAAAACTCGTAGAGATCTGAATAGAAATGACTAAGTACCAATCAGAGCAATGAACCAACAAGAAGAGGAATAGAGTTATTCTACACAGTACCCGTCCTTTAATGGGGTAGTCTCACTAAAAAGAAGTATCTTACTTGAGAGAGAGAAAATATGTCTTTAAAAAGCCATATACAATTTAAGACACATAAAGTTTATAAACAAAATTAAGAAAAAAAAATATGCTAAGAGAAGATTAAAACCTTTGAATATTGTTAGTATAATTTCAAAAATTTATATTTTATAATCTACTATACATTTTATGAGTATAATTTGATTAAATGTGCAATGGAGAAAACAAGTTCATCAAAATGTTAGGGATGGGCAGTATTGTAAAAATACAAGCAATTGATTAACAGGTTAATTATCATTTTTTCAAATGGTTATGTCTGAATAGATTGGAATGATTAATTTTAAAAAGATCCAATGAAAAATGAAAAACAAATAAAAGGGTATCATTATTATAACCTTATTCGGACAGTATAAACATACTACGATCACATCTCAGCTCATGTTTTGAAACCATGGTATCATGAATATCAAGCAAAAATAATATGACAGTGATAGTTTATTTTTCAAAATAGAGAGTAGATTAACAGGCTGAGAAGAGTTTGAGACTGTGACAGCATTCATTGCACTAGAAAAGGGAAAAAAAATAATACCCAAAAATTGTTTCATGAAATCTATAAAAATAATTCGGAAAAATCTATTAGTTGAATCTAAAATTATATAAAAATTCGTAAGATTTTCAAATGAACCATGAGGAGTTGGATTTCTGGCCTATAGAGGTAGTTTACATTCATACATCTTCACAAATAAAAATAAAATTCATTAAGCAACAAATTTAAAATAAAGTAAGGAAGAACTTTTATTAGTTATATAGAAATTATATATTTATATATTATATAGAAAGTTATTAAGTCTTTTATTTCTGAACAAAATCATATTATATACCTCTTTGCTTTTATGCTCCATCAAAGGTTTCTTTTGATCAAAATCTTTTATATTCATGTTTTCCTGATAGATGATACATGGTATATTAATAGAAGTGCTTCGATGAGGTTTTAACTAAAAATAGAACAATAAAAATGAAGATTAAGAATAATAAATTTCTTTTCTAAAATACATAATTACTAAAAATAAAACAATAAATAAAGATTAAAAGATTTAGATTTTATTAGACAATCTAATTACATTTTTTTAAATACATCAACTCAGCTAAAAAATATAAAATTAACAATATAATAATCTCATTAGGTATAATTAAAGAGAGCTAAAACTCAGAAATAACAATAAAAAATAGACAAACATCTGAAATATTCCACTGATAACTTAATATAAATCAAATTTTTATCATTGGGCACTTATTACAAAACATTTGGGTGAAAACTGGAGCTCTCTACCATCATCAGTTCAAAATAAATAAATTTTTTAAACAGTGATCTCAAGCTAACTAATATGAATGCCATATTTGGCAATTGAGGCCGAATGACATCATACAAGATGTGGCAGAAAAGTAATGAGACTGGCAACACAGCAAGCGATCTGGTAACCCTACACTGTTTTCCTTGAAAAAACACTTGTATCAGCACCCTGCCATAGCTCAAAGCGAGTTTCAATCCTTCCATTAACTACGTGATTTTTGTGAATGCTATTAGAGAAGTTGTGTGTCACATCAAATGGAAAAGCAAAATTTGGAGCAACGTTGTGCTATTAAATTCTGTATTAAGCTTGGAGAATCGGCAAGTGCAACGTTTGAAAAGTTAAAAAAGGCCTATGGGAAACATTCTTTATCTCAAGTCAAGTTTTTCGCTGACACAAATCATTGTTGGAAGGCAGAGAACACGTAAAAGAAGAACACTGTTCAGGGAGGCATTCGACTTCGAAAACCGATGAAAACATTGAACATGTGAACACTCTTGTGAGATCAGACCGGTGTCTAACATTAAGAATGTAGAGTGAACTTGTAAATTTTAATAGATTTACCGTTCATCAAATTTTTATTGAGCATTTGCACATGTAAAAAATCTGTGCCAAAATAAAAAAAAGAAGATAGTTTTTCAGAAAATATTTGGTTAGTTTATGAGAAAATTTAGAAACCTATACAACACAGAGTTGTAGATTATGCACCAATTATTAATATTTGAATTAATAGAAACCCAGCAGTTGAAATGGACAAGTTATGTTTTGGGGCTTAGTAATAAACTAATCTCTAGAAAATTAATTAAGGCTCAGGTAACTAACAAATGTTCAATGGGTATAACGGTGGATGGGAAGATTGCATTAAGGATGATTTTGCATATTTGGGCAATACAGGGGTATATAGACAGCTATTGGTGGTATCAGCATTGAACCATTAAGTTTGCTAAACCTTTTATTATTATTAAGAAGTGATAATAAAATTTACATCATACTTATAAGAAACAATTCTTATTACTTTGTCAATATTTAATCCAAGACTTCTGAAAATTATAACTTATTATAGTTGGAAAACCACTATACTATATTTAACTAAAATATGATACTTAATATCTTGAATTACTCTATTTTTAGTAATTCATTATGAAATAAAAAATCAAATTTACCTCAACTACAGATGGCCAAGCCTTCATAGTAACAAAAATAGCTAATACTTCATCATTATTTCCTAAATTTTTAATTTGGCCATTGAAAGTGTGCAATGAAAAAGTTCCAGAACCTCCTTTTGATGATATCCTAAATTTACCAAAATATAGGGATTAAAAAAATAAAATAATTACATCTAAATAAAAGTCATCTAATTTCACAAGCAGAGTTAAAACGATACAAGAAAATATATAATTGCAGTTAAAGAGTGACAGTGATATTTCGCTACTATTTTATGCAGTTGAATTCTGGGTTTAAACAAATTAATTCAGATAATTTCCCAAGGTAGTTTTTGCAGCATCCCACCAGGAATGGCTTCTGAGATAATAAACAGCTAAGACTTTAATTTGAATATTAAGAAAGTGATCTGCCATTGGGAATACTAGATGAATGATTTTTATAAATTTTTCATATCTTTAATATTTTTAATTAAATGAGGAACAATTATGTTAAATTAATAATTTTTGAATACCCACACACTTTTTTAGTTGAATTTTATTATGTAAACTCAGCTTTAAATAAGAGTTAAACAAAAATAACCTGATAGCATGAATTATAGTTACTATCTAGAGTTATAAATTTGAAAATGTGATTTAAATCGTTAACTTGATCAAATTCATGTGAGCCAAAAACAAAGAGTTGTTACGGTTATAGTAAACCTCTCCCTTTTTAAGACTGCTTAACAACTACATAGGGCATAGGATGAAAAAAATCTTTAAAGTACAAGGCCTGCAAAATGCAGATGATATAAATTTGTAAAACATACCTATCCTCAGTAGAGGAGGTAGCCCAATCTGGATATGCAGCTTTACTAAGTTGAATTTTTACGTCCCTCATAGTAGGATTTTTTATTTTTATTTCTTGATAAAATAAATGAGGGATTGTTCGATGGGCATAATATTTATAAATTACTTTAACACCATTAGCTACACATTGCATTCGAATTACTGTTCCTGATTCAACATTTGTTACATATGTATCTTTTGTTGGTAAATCTGTTAGTATTGAAATCACAGGATTCCATTTTATATTTAACGATAAGGTCCTTTTATCTTTAACATAGATTGATGGATTAGAAGTCAATGGTACACCAAGAAACCCATTTCCAACAAATGGAAGAAAGGAAGCCTCGTTTTCATTTGGAGGATCAGGGTAAATAAATGGATTAGTAGTTTCTGTTACGTGATCATGATATGTTATCAAATTATCATCAGAACATTGTTTCAGTGCATCTGAAAAAAAAGAAAAGAATTAAGAAGGAAAATTTAATATTGATACACTAAAATAACCTTTAATACAATAAATTAAACTTATCATTAAAACCAAATCTTAAAAATAAAATCATACTTTTATTATATCTTTCCTCAAATATCAATCCTATCTTTCTAGCAGCATTCATAAACCACATCAGAAGAACTCTTCATTTTTTGAAGTTATCCATGTATCGACCGAATTTCTGGTATATATTTATATGATGTAAAGCTCTGCTCAAACTGACCATGTGCCATCGACTGGAACAAGTGATAATTAGAAGGGGCAATGTCTGGTAAAAATGGTAGGTGTGGCAGAACTCCCCAATTAAGAACAGGCCGTAACATACAGATGAGCATTATTCCTCCCATCCGAGAATAATTTTGTCAACTGGAGTACTAATGAACGGATTTCTTCTTGAGCACTTGGTGTGATCGGTAGAGAGCTCCAGTAATAGTTTCACTTGGTTAGAACAACTCATAATACACAACACCAAGCTGATCCCACCAAATATACAGCATGAGTTTTGGCTGAATATTTAGTTTGGCTGTTGATATTGAAGCATGGCTATGAGGTTCCCATGATTTCCTCTTCTTTGGGTTATTGTAGTAGACCCATTTTTCATCATGGGTGTCTATAAGATGCATAAAATCCTCTTTGTTGTATCTGGCAAGCAGCATTTCTCTCACAAAAAATTGGCATTTAACCTCTTTCAGCTTCAGTTCATATGGGGCCCAATTCCCTTATTTTAGAATCATTATCACCAATTTTGAATGATGTGAAATTTCTAATTGAGTCACTTCTATTGTAAATGAAAGTTCTTTTTACATTTGGGATGAATCTTTCTCTAATAATATTTTCAATTTCATGTCTTCGTATACTTTCAGTCTTCCACCTCACACTCACCATTATTAAACTTTTAAAATCAATCACTACAACTTCTTCCACTTAAAGCAGCCTCCCTATATGCTTTCCACGAACAATTGATACACCTCAGCTATAAATAGTATTAAATGAAAGAAGTGAATCAGGAGTTCCCACAAATGATGCTTATTCAGCACAAAACGTGACATTTTCGCACAAAAAAAAAAACTGATACTGATACAGAGTAATTAATATTTCAAGGTTATGTGTATACCAGATGACCAAACTTACAGTATTACATTAAATGGTTGATGATTTCAAGAAAACCTAGTTAAGCCATAATTTTTTCAAAAAGCAGAAACTTATTTTTAAACATTTTTTAAAGTGATGAGCTGAAAAATTTTAAAGTAAAATTATAGATTTATTACAAACAAATTTGATTAATACATTAAATCAAGTAAAATCCCACTTATATAAGAAAAAAAAAACCCCACCCCTCTATCTTTTATTTATCACAAACTGATTTAACAATTCCAAGGATTAACAAAAGAAATATTTTGATTTTTGGAGAAAGGTATTCCATCTTTAATGAAAGGTTCACAAATGTTCATCTATTTTGAACACTGTTCAAAGGAGTATCAAACTCATACAAACATATACAGTCAAAATATTTAATCACTGAATTGAGGCCACCACAAACAATTAACCATTAGCTCTAGATTGTTCAGCAGCAGTGAAGTTATCTGAGATCAGTCCATTGGTTTTTTAGAGCCAAGTGAATCATTTAACAAGCCAATGGTCCTGTGATTTAAGTCTCATCCATCCTGGTGACATATTTTACCTATGTCAGCCCAGCATTATGAACCTTTTCATGTTTTCTCTCCAAGGTTAATAACTTATTTCTATCTAATTTCATATCCAAGCTATTAACATATAAGTGAAACTGGGTATATCAGCATTTAGACTTGTAGTCTAACTTAGTAGACAAAACATTGGTAATAAACCTACTTTTAGATGAAACTCAGTATTTCTGTTAAATCATTATTTTTCTGTTAGTTGTAAATAGTAGTATGATATAAATTTTGAATTCTAGTCTACAAATGATATTTGTACAAGCAAAGACTTATTCAAAACTTTTACATACTCGCAGTGGCACTCTTTCAAATTTACAAGCCTCTAACAATATAATATTTCTGCTTTGAAGGGTCTTAATCTTTTAACTCCCTTCTTTAGTAAAATAAATATTTCCTTCAATGCTTATAAAAGCCTGGTAACTACAATGAAGTCATCACTGTATCCCTAAATTTCCTATTGAAATTGAGGGAATATTTTGAATCACGTCTTCAGCAGTGTTAATATGTGAACAAGCTAATGCCCTACCAAACTCCTTAAACAGCTCAAAACCAATCTGGACCCCACTTCGTCTTCTTCATTGTCGTTCTGTTTTAAAGGGTTGAGGTAGTTATTCAAGTAAGAAAAAGTAATATACATTACTGTAAGTTTATTTTCTTCAACAAAAATAGGAGGATGATATTGTAAAATTATGAAAATTTGTCTTTTTATTATTTATATATTTCCGTTTTATTCACATATCAACAAAAAGATAGTTTTATTTTTATATACATACTGAACACTACTACAAGTAACAAAATATAAACTTTCAAAGAAAAATATGCACATGGCAAAATGGAAATTGAGTTTTACTACTTATACATAGCATTTTATCTTTTTGAAATTACAAAAACAAATCTATATCAACAAAAAAAATAACAAATTGGAAATTAATAATACTGTTATTAAAAAAAAAATTTAAAACTTCATGAAATACCTTCAAAAGAGTGAGTCTCATCACGAAACATACGAAAATGGGAAGGCCACATATATATTACCAAAAAGCAAGCTATCACAAATAGACATAATGATTTCTTACATCTGGAAAAAAATAAAATAAAAAAGAAGATAAAGAATAAAACTTCAGGTAAATCAGAGCTATAAGATCTGGAAGATTCAGATGCTAGTAAGGAAATAACTAAAAATAAATTGATTTGTATTTATTAGATATTTAATTGTAAAGGATTAAAATAATACACAAATATATATATATATGAGGTCATAACTTACTCCTTATATATATAATAAGACAATTTTGGGTTAGAAATCATAAAAGTTTCTGATGAGTTAAGAACTGATTGTGTTGCGGTTTATTATTACAAGTTTAATCAGAAAACATACACACATAGGGAAGAATCTAACTTATGATGCTCAGTCTTCATAAAATGAAGACTGAATAGTCAGCAAGCTATACAGGCAATAAATACAGTGCCCCTTATTCAGCACCATGCTGTTAATAAAGTGATCATTGCAATCATTCTGTTTTATGATTATATCATTATAATTAAATCAACGTTTCTCATTAAAGGGAAATGGTACTTGAGGCAAGAAATATTGATTTAATTTATTAATACACTATAACTTTGCAAATAATGGTCCAATTCCGTTGATTTTTGGTTGAAGCACCTGCATAATTTCTTATGATGTTGACTTCGAGCTGTATCTTTTCAACTCTCCAATACTTATTTATCACCTAAAATAATCTTTCTATTGGAGCACTTATCCCAAGAAGGCAAAACACAAATTATTCTTAAGTTCACAAGCCTTTAATATCAGGGTGTCTAGCAAAGTAGCTTAAAGAAATTCCCTTAGTTTTTCAAACTTTCTCCAATAAATATAGAAAAATTTATCTAAACTATAAAACTTGTTACCGTTAGACATACATTAATTAATATTGACTATACCTAGTTCACTACAATTTTCACTTTTTAAAAACAGGGAAACGTTTACCTGATTTTTTTTAAAAATTCTTTTATTAGATTCTAAAAACATGAAAAGTAAAACCTAATATTTTGAGAGGGAATAATAATTTTGTATGGTAAATTACGAAGGTTTACTATGGAAATTAAAAACCAAAACGGACCTAATATTTGGTTTCAATGAAAAATAGTATATAATTGCGTATAAAAAGACGAAAAAGTGAGCTTTGAACAATTAAAATCGATTAACTTTACATGGGAATCAATAAAAATCGTGAATTATAATTTTAATAACTGTTTTTAGACATTTAAATACAGGGTTTGTAATTACACAATGAACTTGTTTTGAGTTTATTTATTTATTTTTTTAAACGTAGCTTTCATGTGCGCCAATTTCCAAACAGTTTTATTAATAATTAATTAATATAATCATTTATTTATGGGCAACCCCCTTACAAATATAATTTGCCTGAAAAGTACATAATTTAACAATCATTGTAATAATAATAATAATAATAATTTTTGTTTTTTTTTGGTTAATTTTTCTGTAAACATTCCAAGTGATTTTAATTTTGTTAGTTATAAGTTTGTTTATTTACTATTTTTTTTAACCATACGTAATTTTTAATTTGATACATAAAAATAAGGGATATAAGGAGGTGTGTATAAATACATTGCGGAGGTGTAACATGTGCAGAACGATACCGAAGGCAGTGGGGCCAGTACCTGCATGACTGCGGATGAGAAAGATAGCAGTGAATATTTAGGAAGCAATGGAGCGATCTTAGGAGGCATTGGCACGGTGAGACACGGACTCACTGATTCATAGACGCTCTGCCGTCATTGTTTTGTCGAGCCTAGTTTGTTTTTTGGAACCCTTTCACTGACTCTCCACACTTCATTATTTATTTTTTGTAACAACACAACAGTTCATTTTTTAAAAATATTTTAATTTAATTAAATTTGTGTATCACTTGGAAGGTTATTTTTTTTAATATTTCATTTTCATCATTATTTTATTTTTTTTTATGTGTGATATTTATTTTTATCTTATCAGGTCCTCCGTTTTATTTTAACTCGAAACAGCGAACATTTAACTCTGGGGAAGAGGTCGGGTTTTCACTAAGAAAACACCCTTCGCCTCAACATCGTTTGGTCCTCCGGGCCGGATTGTTTGGTTCAGTCCGGTCCGTATAAAATTAGTTTGTTCATTTTATAACCTATATTTTCACCCATTGTTTTGATTAGTTGATAAAAAATGCCTCCGAAAAGTCAAAATTTAAGTGATGATTGGGAAGCTAAATTTTTGGAATTGGAGGAACAGCTGAATGATTTGGCCGAGGAGATTATGTCGACCACCTCTTTGGGCCGTAGTTTATTTACCGATACATCGACGCCATATACGAACGCTTTGAAACCACATTTTAGGAGGCGAATTCTCAATGCGCGTAAATTAACTGACCAAACGAGAAATTAAAAACCTTAAAAGAGGAGGTTAGAAACAACTATTATGAGGCCTTATCATTGGGAAATTCCAGTGCCGGAGGGGAAACCAGTAAGTTATATATATTTCGACAAATCTGTGACGTGGTGCTGATCGGCGATGGAAGGTACATCACAACCACGGTTACCCACTGTCAACACTCCATCACTTTCTGGGGATATCGTGGGTCGGCAAGACTTTAAAGAAACGTTTCAGTCCCTTATACATAACAGGCATGATTTAGACGACGTTCAAAAGTTTCAATACCTGAAATCAGTATTAAACGGGTCCGCAATGCAATATATATCAGTCATATCAATATCCCTAGTAGGTTACAAGCAAGCATGGGAATCGCTTACTAAAACATACGATAGTGAAAGGATCCAAGCCACCTTCTACCTAACAAAAATTTTGAATTTTAAACCCTTGATGAAGTGCGATCTCTCCAATTTAGAAGAGTTATCGGCTATGGTAGTGGAGAGCTCCTCAGGGCTTCTCAAGCTCGGTTTGAACGATCTTCCGGGCTATATATTAAGCACTTTGGGGCCCAGGTTGTTAGATGGAAATGCGGGGAGGGAATGCGGCTCAAAACCTGAACTTCCGACCTGGGAGGAGTTCGCGGATTTTATTCAACGGCAGGCGGTCAAATTACAGTCGGAGGCCCTTTATACGAGAACTGCTTCAGATCCATTACAATATAAAACTGGGTACAGTAAATGCTCTAGACAGGTCTTGACGACAATGAACTCACCGGTGAACTCGACAATATGTCCTGTCTGCAAGAAATCCCACCGTATTTAGGATTGCCCAAGTTTTAATACGCTCACCCCACAACAACGTTGCGACCGGATTTGAGGGTTAAATCGTTGTGTTAATTGTTTGGCATCGGGTTACTTCTCGAACCAATGCTCGTCTAAGGCGGCTTCCCGACATGGCGGTAAACAACATCATTCACTTCTTCTTTTTTTTTCCAGGGAATCGCAAAAATCCGAGTTTCCTCACCCAAATGTTATTACATCTCGTTCTCGTAGCACATACTTCTGCTAACCCCTCGTTCAGTCACCTCTAACGTATCGGATTCAAATCGCTCTCAAAATGCTCTCAACAACCAGATTATTCCTAACGTATCATTTGAAGCACCTTGCATCATAGCGCCCCAACAAGTTTCTAAACCCGAACTTAACATCACGGCTATCGTGATTGAGCGGATCTGCTAGGAAATGCCCACGAGCCCTATTCCAAAGGATATAGTTGAGAAATTTCGCGCCCTAGACCTGGCTGATCCACACTTTCAACAGTCGCGATCTGTCGATTTCCTTTTAGGGGCTGACATGTTTGCCGATATTCTACGCGTTGGAATTCTGGGAAACGGGGTAAGTTGCGAACGTTACTAAATCGGACCCTCTCGATGCTCAATGCGAAGAGCATTTTTTGAGTACCCACTCAAGCGATAAAGCCTGTAGCTTCACAGTGAAACTCCCGTTTAACGGTAGTCCTCCGGTATTAAATGATTCCAAATACCGGGCCCTCAACCGCTTTAATAACTTGGAGCGGAAATTTGAAAAATACTGTACTCTTCATCTTGAATATTCCAAGGTTATCCAGGAATATTGGGATAAGCGTTATACATCACGCGACATTTCCCCTGGAAAATGCTATCTCCTGCATCATGTCGTTTTGAAGGACAGCTCCTCCACCAAACTTAGAATAGCATTCGATCCCTCGGCAGTAGCGAGTAATGGGTCTTTAAATGACCATTTGCTCACGGTTCCAAAATTACAGCGTGATATAAAGGATGTCATGCTCGCCTTTCGGAGGCCACGCATCGCCATATCGGCAGATATCTGCCAGATGTATTTACAAATAAGATTGGACCCCAAGGATTGTGCGTTTCAACACTTTTTCTACGGATTCTGAACTACCGATGCCTTGATGGAGTAAACGCTCGATAGGCTATCGTTTGGTTTGTCATGTTCCCCTTTTTTGGCGATCCGATTCATTAAACAACTCGTATTAGATGATGGTGAAAATTAACCGGAGGCCCCACGTGCATTACTGGAGCACATGTACATCGAAAACTCGGCTGGCGCTCCTGAAGCATTCATCGGTCCCACGGCTTGAGCCGTGTTATTAGTAGATGCTTTGAGTTCTCTCAAGGACACCATTTCGCAATGGAATGTGACTTCCACCGTATTATGTTCCGATTCGTCAACGGTTTTATCATGGCTTCGTCTACCACATTCTCGCCAAAAGACATTTGTAGCTAATCGGGTCGTAATGATTTTAGAATTATCCAAATTGTCTTCCTGGTATCACGTGACGTCGGAAAATAACGCAACGAATGTGGTCTCACGTGGTATATGTCCGTCCGAACTACCTTGTTACAACGACTGGTGGAAAGGACCGAATTGGCTCTGTAATTCGAAGCACAAATGGCCAATACAAAATGGATCTATCTCTCCTGATCTTTCGAAATAACTCGAAACTAAAGATGCTGACACCATTAGTATGCTGGCCGTTAGTCCCGTTGAAAGCGAACTGGACAAAATATTGGAAAGATTTTCATCATATAATCGTATGATAAGGGTATTCGCGTATGCTCTCCGGTTTAAGCACAATGGCACTAAACGCGACTACCAGTAAGTTTGGGTAAATTAACATTACTAGAAATTCGGCGAGCAACTGAGGTGGTTATTAGAGGTGTCCAAAAATCGAATCGGCTCTCGCATATAGATAGAGAGGGAGCTAGGTCGTTGAATCATTTTGTGGATCCCGTTGGTTTGGTCAGGGTGGGTTGCGCCATGCCCCCTTATCTTATGAAGCAATGCACCCTATACTATTACCAGCCAAACCTCATTTTGTCCATCTTCTGATCGACCATTCCCACCGTATGGTACATACAGCACATTCCCCTCACTTAATTTATTTTATTATAAAGAGAATTGATTTTTTTTTGTGTTTTACGTATATATCAAAATATTTTTTTTTTTAGTCCACACTTCATCATTTTTTTTTTTTTTTTTTTGTAACAACACAACAGTTCATTTTTTTTAAAATATTTTAATTTAATTACATTTGTGTATCACTTGGAAGGTTATTTTTTTTAATATTTCATTTTCATCATTATTTTATTTTATTTTTTTTTTTGTGTGATATTTATTTTTATTTTATCAGGTCCTCCGTTTTATTTTAACTCGAAACACCCCTCGCCTCAACATCGTTTGGTCCTCCGGGCCGGATTGTTTGGTTCTTTTGGCTGGATTGTTTGGTTCAGTCCGGTCCGTTTAAAATTAGTTGTTTTTTTTTATAACCTTTATTTCCACCCATTATTTTGATTAATTGATACAAAATGCCTCCGAAAAGTGAAAATTTAAGTGATGATTGGGAAGCTAAATTTTTGAAATTGGAGGAACAGCTGAATGATTTGGCCGAGGAGATTATGTCGACCACCTCTTTAGGCCGTAGTTTATTTACCGATCCGTCGCGAGGCCCCTTATTTACGGAGCGTCTCTCGCACATCGACGCCATATACGAACGCTTTGAAACCACATTTTAGGAGGCGAATTCTCAATGCGCGTAAATTAACTGACCAAACGAGAAATTAAAAACCTTAAAAGAGGAGGTTAGAAACAACTATTATGAGGCCGTATCATTGGGAAATGCCAGTACCGGAGGGGAAACCAGGAAGTTATACTTCGACAAATCTGTGACGTGCCGATCGGCGATGGAAGGTTTATCACAACCACGGTTACTCACTGTCAACATTCCATCATTTTCTGGGGATATCGCGGGTCGACAAGACTTTAAAGAAACTTTTCAGTCCCTTATTCATAACAGGCATGATTTAGACGACGTTCAAAAGTTTCATTACCTGAAATCAGTATTAAAGGGATCCGTAATTCAAGATATATCAGTCATATCAATATCCCTAGTAGGTTACAAGCAAGCGTGGAAATCACTTACTAAAAAATTCGATAGTAAAAGGATCCAAGCCACCTTCTACCTAACAACTATTTTTCTTTATTCATCTTTCATCGATCTTTATATACTTTTTGGTTTGCTACTACTTAATTTATTTTATTATAAAGAGAATTGATTTTTTTTTTGTTTTACATATGTATCAAAGTATTAATACAACACAACAGTTCATTTTTTTTTTTATATTTTAATTTAATTAAATTTGTGTATCACTTGGAAGGTTATTTTTATTATTATTTCATTTTCATCATTATTTTTTTATTTTTTTTTTGTTTGTGTGATATTTATTTTTGTTTATCAAGTTCTCCGTTTTATTTTAACCCGAAACAGCAAACATTTAACTATGGGGAAGAGGTCGGTTTTTCACTAAGGAAACACTCCTCGCCCCAACACTGGGATTATCTACATTAGTCAGTGTAAAAAAACAACGACAAACGACATTACTTAATAAAATAGAAAGAAAAAAAAAACATACATCTTATTGTGAAGATAGCTCATAACAAGCAGTAAACTCAAACTGAGATTATCTATATTATTCAGAGTGAAAAACAGAACAAAACGACATTACTTACTTAATAAAATAAAAGAAACAATAACTATACATCCCATTGTGATCATAAGTATCCAGCTCTAAATATAAGATTTTGTCTTACATATAGAAAAAAAGTTTAAGATCCGTTTGTGAGGGTACAGACAAAAATTCATACAACTGGTTTTGGTTAATATAACTCACTTTCGGCATGTACCGGATTCGGTTCTCATGATACGCGGGGTAGTTTGTTAAAAAAATGTGACAATCCTCCAATGCCGTTTCATGACAAGCTGGAGATAGCTTCTGTGGGTCTTCTTTTTT
>NW_027104734.1:259405-272312 GCF_000696795.3 Halyomorpha halys
ACCCGCTACTATTGTTATGGGGAATAGAGAAGTTTGGATCGATACGGCTGTGGTTTATAGGAAATTTTGGGCTTGTAGAAGGACTAAGTGATGTGAAAGGGATCGATGGATAATGACAGCAGTGCCACCATGAGCTGTTCCGTCAGGATGGTCCGTTCGATAAATTTGGTACTGAGGTATGTTCATTAATCGTCTGGTGGTAAGTCGAGTTTCAGTTATTAGAGCTCTGTGGGTCTAAAACATATTTATGCGGACGACAAATAGAGTATTTCATATTTACCGGATAGTCTAAGTTGGGCAAATATTTTCAAATAAGCTATGGGGCAGCTGATTTTTAGGTAGTTTTGAGGAGCGTTGGTTTTAATGAAGACCCTACCGTACCACGGGTTATAGGTCCACTCTCGTAATAACAGGTCTTTATCTTTGACTAATTTCTTATATCTATCAAAAATCTCCTCCTTTCTAATTTTGATACTTACCGGATCATTGAATAGTATCGGGTCAAACATTTCGAAGCTCTCCAATAGTTTTCTTATCTGTGTTACCCAGTTATATTGTAAACTCAGACGGTTGTTGCTGTCTAGCTGTAGTAGCTTTAAAAAAACATTGTTTCACGAAGCGAGTACAACTCATGTTAAGAATTTTTAGTTATCAGGACAAAGTTTGCTTTAAAACATGATATCCCACAGGAATTGGGGCCACTTCCAGTCTTACCATAAAGTGTGGGGGTGGGGTGTTTCGTTGCAAACGTTAGTCGCATGTATATTTTCCAATTCCTCTATGTGCTTCATGGCCCAAATAGGTGCAGCGTAGAGGGTACAGCTCAGCATAATCGGCTCGTAAAGCTTCTGCCTGGTATCCCACGAGATTATTTTTGGCTTCGCGCAGGTACTTGGTACCGCCCCGATGCTCAAGTTGCTTTTCGACACTATTTACTTCATCTCACGGTTAAAGAATCCTGATGAACGAAACGCTATACCAAGGTATTTATATTCAGTTACTTCTTCAACAATAATCCCCTCGAAATACAGCCTTTTGCCTCTTTTACGCCTACCCCTATAAGTTTCTAACAATTTTGTTTTTCAAATATTAACGGTCAAAGAATTTAATTTGCAATATTTACTTGGAATGTTTAGCTTTGATTGGACATCGGTAACCGAGTCGCCGATCAAGACCAAATCATCTGCGTAAATAAGGGTTGTAATTTCTTCGTATGGCGATATCCTCATTTCATGCGCCCCATTTCGTTGAAAAAAACGTATCTATATCCGCGATAAATAAAGGGAATAATAAGGGGCTTAATATATCTCACTGGAGAACACCCTCAGTAATTTCTATTGGGTCACTCAAGTGGTTCCTACATTTTACCTGCATGGTTGCATTACTACACAAGTCTTCAAGCATTCTAATTAATTTGCCACTTATTCCCATTGAGAAAAGTTTACAGAGTTTAGAATGCGAGGCGGAATCGAATGCTCTTCGAAAATCTACAAATACATAAGCATATAAGCAGTACATTGTATATATGTATATATAGTTGACCGTAAAAATTGATATATAAGAAGATGGCCAGGGTTGCGGTCAAAAGTGAAACAAAAATAGTTTACAACTATTTATTTTCCAACGTTTCGCCCCACTTTGCAGGGCTATAAGATACAATGAAAAGAATAAAAAATGCTCATATTATAAGCAATTATAATGCTTATATATAAGCAGTACCTGTGTGTTTCAATAAACTGATTTGTGAGAAGGCCTTTTTTATGTACCATTACAGACATAACATTGGTCCATGATTTAGGAAATTTTTCAGCTTTCAATATTTTATTAAATAGCACTTCCATGTACAGAAGCCAGTTATTGGGCAAATTTTTAATGAAATCACACGTTATTTTATCGGATCCGGGAGATTTACCTGCTTTACATTTTTTAAGGGAGTGGTCAATCTCAGCCCGTGTTATGGAGGTATCAAAGATAGGGTGGGTTACATCAAACAAATTCAAGCTAAATTTTATTCTTATTATTATTGAAAAAGGATTCCCATTGAGTGCATGCAATAGAAGAGGATTTATTTTTAATTGTTCTAAATTTATAAATAATAGACCAAAATGAGGAGGAGTCACGGGTATCTGACAATTGTTGAACTACATTTTTGAGATAATTTCGCCTTTTATATTTAACAGTGTTAGTATATAACATTTTAGAAGTTGTAAACATTGTGAGGGTGAATTCCGAAAAGGTGCACTTCCGGCACATTTTAAGGTTTTTTCTCACGTCTCTTTTCAGTTATAAAACTAAAAAGTAAAACCATGGTTTCCTAGTTGTATACAGTTTCATTAAAAAATAATGTTAACTTTTCGCGGTAATAGGGGGAAATGTAAAAACTGTATAGAAAAGGTCTAAAGGTTTTTTAAAGCACTATTTATTTGTGAAGAGTTTCTCAATAGAAATAAAGGGAATATGGTCGGGGTGACGTCAAATAAAACTCAAATAGTAATAGCTATTTTAATTGAGTCAACGTTTCGCCCAAACGTTGCAGGGCTTCGTCGGGGCTAAAAAAAAATGCAAACACATAACATAATTAAAAGGGCATACAATGAAACGTAAAAATTAAATGAGAAAAATAAAAGGTTATAAACAATAAATGAACTATTAACAGTCCACTCCAACTTTGACTTCTATCAAAACAGGTAAGTCTTCTGTCTCGTTCATTTTTTCCTTTATTCTAATCCCCTTTTTTCCATCACTTAGTTAGTACTTTCTTTTATATTTCTTCTTTGTACCTGTTATTATTTCCGTTTTCATTTATTGTTTATAACCTTTTATTTTTCTTATTTAATTTTTAAGTTTCATTGTATACCCTTTTAATTTTCCATTTACTTGTTTTACTTATGTTAAGTGTTTGTATCTTTTTTTAGCCCAGCAACTTGGGACGAAACGTTGACTCAATTAAAATAATTATTACTATTTGAGATTTATTTGACCGCACCCAGACCATATTCCATTTATTATTATACACGGTCAATCAGCGATCTTCCAGTATTTTTCAATAGATCTTTTAACACGAAATATATGTAAAATTAAAATATGTCCAGGTTTCCAGACTGAGTGGACATGATAAAACCTAGCCCAGTCAGCAGTAGGGAAATATATGGAGAGTTTTGACATTTTTTTAAAGCAACTTGGATCGATCGAGGAAGGCAGTCAGTCTCCGCGATGGAAGAACTTTTAAATATTAAAGGAAATTCCATACTTATGTAGAATTTTATGGAAAAAAATTAAATGAGATAAGCCGTTCTTTCAAAATTTTATCTCATTCGAAAAATATTCTAAAAAGGAGGTCGAACGCCTTTTCAAAATTTTGTGATTAATGTTTATGTATATTGTATGTAAATAAAAAAAAGAATAGTTTTTATTACAATTTATTTGTTATGTATATTATCACTCGTTTTTAAAGCTAACGTTCGTCGCTAACAAAAACGCCGCGGAAAAAATCCGGTTTTTTAGGGAACCGCAAACCAAAAAAGATTGGGAACCTCAGGATTGTATCATTAAACTTTACAGTTTCTCTCACAACCTAACACTTCTCCACAATTTGCGGTTAAAACGTTTTTCGAGATTTTTCTTATCCCAATTTTCATTGGCATTTTTGAGGTATTAAATTGCACTTCAGATAAATATCATGATAATATTCTAGCAGATTAACTCTTCGAACCAAACATTTTTTGAAACTATTAAAACAAATAAACGAACGATTAGAATAAACTTTAAAAAACAATTTTTGGCACCTTTACAATTTTTGTAAACAATGTTAATAACAGGTTAAAATTTTTTTTAATAATTTTTCTCACAATTATAGTTTTGCGAAATTTCATTCAAAATTTATTTTAAAAAAAGAAACAGTACAATCAGACTTGGCCTATTGGGAAATGACTTATTTATTATTTTATATGATTAACATTGCCAGAGGATATTTTATTTAACAACTTTTTTTGTTTAAGAGGTTAATAGGTTTAAAAATAATTTTATTTTTTGCACATTGGCCCCGGTGAATCCTTAAGTATAGTCTGGAGAGGAGAGGTAGATGGAGACGACCTCAAAAGACGTGGATAGAGGACCTCAGGGTAGAGGTCTGATAGAAGATGGCTGCAAGACAAAGGTTATCAGACTGGGTATCAACATGTAACATGGCTGCAAGACTCGAAAACAATAAAAAAATTGGAAATGTAAACAATCTGACTAAGATGTGATAGGATGGGCCCCAATAATATTTCAAACCAACCTTACATTTGCACTTAATTTCAATTAAATTCTTTATGAACTGGTTACATCAGAAATACCCTTATTGTTGCGGCCAACATATGGTTTTAAGAATAGATTATATAATATATGATTTTTTTTATTATGTTAAAACAAATGTACTCAATTTTTTTTATACTGTAATGACTAAACAATACCTTCAAGGCATAATCATTGTGTGTATATACACCCATTTCTTCTCACTATGCAGTCCGTCATCTTACTCAGTTTTTGCCACAGTGGACGGACTACAACCAAAGTTGGCTCATCCTCCATGAGAACCCTCTTTCGAAGCTACCTCCAGGAGGACATAAACAACCTACCCACAGCAGAGGCTCCATTTATCACCCACAGATATAAAGACATTTTTTTTCTTTGTTTTTCTAGTTTATATGTTAGTATTTTTGTACATTTTGTTTTCAAATGCTTTCATTTTATTATTCAAAGTACAACAATAACAAAATTCGAAATCTCACTTCTTTTATTTTCATTCCTCTTCATTGTTGCGCTAACAAAGGCTCCTTTTGAACGACTACCCGCCGTAACACTTATCATGTTATTTGTAAATTAAAATATGAAAAACTAAAATTTGCTAGTATCTAAAAAAAAAAAGTGCAATAAGTGGTACTTCCAAGGCTATTTAAGTACAACTAGGAAAAACTTCTGTTCAAGCCAATAGATAAAGAAGATAGCAAAATCTAATAGAAAGTGTAAGTGGAATGAGGCGGAAATACTACAATTCATTAAATTCCAATATATACCACATAAATACAATTCCACCTTACAATAAATACCAATTCCCACTTGGAAGAGCCTCAGTGTGCACCAGGAGGGCTCCCAACAAACCCACAGGGCCAACATTATTCGGATTTGACAGGAAAAATCAAATCTTGCTGTTACAAATAATTTGATTCCGGACAAAGGGTACAGTAGGATAGAACAGTGCCTTTCCAACTGAAATACCCTGCTCCCTCTTCATAAAGGATTTAGATATTAATTAAGGTGTTCAGTTAAGTAAATAAACTGGTGTTTTGAGCAGAGGTATACACTATACTGATTACAGTATGGTGTTTTGACTAAAGTCCATATGTTCTGAGATAATTTGTTGTCACAGTACATTAACAATTAACACCAATAATTAGTTTTTCACACTCTCGAGTCTCTCATGGACGACCTATATACTGGTAAAACAATTCAAGTTAGCAAGCAATAGAGTATCAGGTTTGGTAAAAAAAAAATTCAACACCAGTTTGGGCTCTTATATTGAAGAAATTATCACTATTGAAAAATCTGATAAACTAAATAGCTAAGGCACTGAATTTACCCTGTGATGGGTAGTACCTTCACTAGGTGTCTCTAAACAGCATCAACAAAAAGAGGTTTTTCATTAGACTTCAAGTGGAGCAACCAAGGAATAGAAGGATGTTCTGGTCAAAGATATGTTAAGTAATTTATTATACAACTCTCTGATTCTACAAATAACAATAAGTGGCACCAAGGTCTAAAAAGAGAAAAACTCCCATTGATAATTAGAGTACTGTAGACAAATGATGTTACTGAGTCTGACAGACCCAACAGTTCTCGGAAAACAGTAACTGTTACATGTTGCAATTTGGGTTAAAAGAAATTTACAGGTTATAAATGAAAGAAATATTCATATTTCTTCATTCTTTATATGAAAGATTTTTATATCATTATAAATTTGACTTTTGATTTATTTGCTGTAAAAATATACTTGTTTAAATATATGTTTATTATTTATGCATTATAACAACTAAATATATTTGTTTTCTGTTTTTTATAAATTTATTTATTTTAATAATACAAACATATCAACAAAAACATATTAATGAAATCCTAGATGAAAAAAACATAATTTGAAACACAATAAAATAAAAAACATTTCAACGTATTCTTAAATGTGAACAACTTTTTTTGTTGATAAACAAAAAAAAACAGTTTCATTGGTAAGAAAGTTTACCAATTTAAAGTTTAAGGTATGAAAATAAAAAAAATTTGGACTAATTATCTCAAAACAAAAATTGAGTGTATGTGAAAAATTAAATCATATTTTGTACTTCATTAAACGGACTAAATAACTATAATAGTTAATATTAATTCATTAAAATTTTTTTTAATGTGATTAATTTTAATAATATATTTAATTATATTATTCAACACATTTAGTCAACTACACTGTTTTAAAAATTATCCAAAGCTCTTAAAATTCCTATAAATTGTGAAATGAAGTGATATTAGGTCCTAATAACTCCTAAGAATTAACGCACTACCATTGATTTTAATGTTTAAAGAATTCAAAGTAGAGTAGCAAAACATAAAAAATACATTAAATCACAAGGAACCCATTTTATGCGTTTGCAACCTTTTTTTGACAACTGTCAACATCTGCTCACCCAAAAGAAAAACAAAATACAACAAATCCTTTTCGGTTCAGATCTGGGTATCTTATTTCCATGATACCAACTACAATAAGGTCTAAAGTTCAACCAACAACAAAGATTGGATGTTTTCATGTTGTACATATGAGTGTACACGCCCATCTGCCATGTTGGAGTAATGCATTGAAACTAACACATAGGTCAAAAGAAGGTAAATTTTTGACATATTTCCTATATGTTATTACACAAATTCGGTTTTAAAATATGTTAACAGTTAATACTACATTTATTACCATTATTTTTTAACTGAATTTAAGCAGTAACATAGATATTAAATAAAATAAATAATAACCTGCATTGCTTCAATCTTTAACTCATCTAATATAAAAATAAATGGAGTAATAAAACTCAAAAAAATAACTTGTCTCATTATCAGCAGAATAGTTATCCATATTCATGACAATGAATAAACTACTTTTTTCTATTAGAATAAAATAAAGGATTACTATGGATATATTATAATGATAATTTGGGTAAGTCCATTACATATAAATACCTGATATTCATTACTAAAAACAATAATAAATTAACTTACGATACATAAACGTCTAGTGACCGTTTCCATTTTTTGAACGGTTCTATAACTCCCATTTCATTTTTGACTAGCAACTAAAGATATATACATATATATTTGCTAAAAAGATTATAAAAATTAGTTTCAGACATTTGAAATAAAAAGGCACTTCTACATGTCATACAAATGTAAACATTCCAATGAGATCGCGCCAACATAGTACACCTAAGAGGTTTTCACCTTGAAAAGTAAAAACCAACCAGGGAACATCTAGGTCGCATTGTATTTCTTAACTATTTTTACTGTTATGAACTATATTCTCCTGTGGTATAATAAAATAAATAAAATAAACCCACATAAAAATATGAGCACTATATTTTACCAATAATACTTTTTTCCAACGTTACTTTTGAATTATAAGGTTAATACTAAGTTAACAATCATGAGTAAAAATTGAATAAAAAAAGATTCATGAGTTAAGAGCTACCACATACTCCCTCTCCAGTGCTAACTATGAGTTACTTGGAAGGAAATCGGACTGTTCGTCCAGATCGCATGTGTTGTCACGTATTCATTTGAGCAAACCCACCAAATTGACACAGTAGAACACCTGCTTTACTCACATGAATACGGAGTGGTACGAACCGATTGGTTTAAGCCGAAGGTTGTCGGTATATCAATGTTATGGTGTGCACAGATAAGCGCGAGGTTGATCCGAACCAAATGAACCATCTCCCCCTCTCCTTCCTGTCAATCCTCTCCAGTTAGCGCTTTTTTTTACTATCTCCTGCAAAGTTATTTACTCTTGTTTCTGATTTAAAGTTTACTTGTTAAATAACCAATTTTAATCTTTATAAGCCAGGGGATGAGACCTTGACACTGACGCCGGTAGAGAAGAAGTCTTGTAGAGAGGGTGACGGTTCTAGGTGCTGGGATGAGCCAGGCAGACTAAGATTGTCGGATCGAAGCTAAAGGAAGCAAAGTGAAACTGAAGGAAGATGTCAAGTCTTTGGTAGACATATCAAAAATACAACTATTAACGAAAGGGTTAACACACCGAACAACCGAGTAGATATCTATGTTTCCCTTTCTGAGACTTTACCTTACAGACAGGTTGGTTAGAACTGAGAGATTTTATCAGATGAAGCTTACGGATCCAAGATCTATCCAGCCCTCCTTACCTTCTTACTTAAAGGGCTTGTGCATCTGGTTGTGACCGAGAAGCGGTCTTATCTAATATGCTCAAGGTAGTTCTGTGCTTTATTTTGGTCTGATTAATTTATTGTTTGATCGACAACATTAACTAGTACATTCAGAAATTAGTATTCAGAATTTAATGTATGAAAATAATGTATCTTTTATAAAAGAATGTTATTAATAAATTTGAGGGCTTCAGTGAGCCTCGAGGTGGAGCGCTCTGGTGAGTTCCAGGTCAACTCGATGAACGTTGGCCTTTTGACTCTCGCTACAATAGTTATTAAAAACTTAAAAGATTGTCTGTACATTTAAATTAAATCACTTATTTACAGATAAATATAGAGACACATTTTTACAAAAACTGAACGTAACAATTTTCTATTTACACATTTTGCCTATATCCACATTAGGCCAACTTACATTTGTCTTCACTGACTCTTTTTCTTATTTTCACTTTAATATAATGAAACATAGGACAAAAACAAATATGAAACATAGCGACGCTTGAGTGCTTGTAACGTCTCGCTCACACCGCGATGAGTGGTCTTTCCTTGATGGTGAGCTAGAGTAACTTCCTTTTGCCGCTCACCGTCTCGCACAGTCTCCACCATCATCGTGCAGCGGATAAACGTCCTATCGATCCCTACTTGTTCGAGTCTCCACAGCCTTTTAATCTTCTCCCATATGACCTCATTCCCTACGTAGAGATAATGCGTTTTTCCAACCTTCGATGCATCCATTAGCGCCCGACATATTTGATCCTCTCTCGCCCCTGGTTGTGACCATATGGTGTAAATCGAGGTTTGCCCATACTTGGTGTATTCCACCTTCATAAGGCCGGAAGTCCTCGTTTTCCATATTATCTGTAACCTTTTTGTCATTCACAATCTCATCCACTTCCTCCATCTCGGACGGTCTTTCTCCCGTAGAGCTATCATCACGAGACGACGGAGTTCCTTCCTCCTGCGGCTGTGTATTTGAAGTCTCCCCTTCCCCTGGGGTCCATTCCCGTAGGAATTGTCGGACATCCGCTCGGTTCTCCCTGTTCCTCCTCGACCGGGTTTACAATTATTCCCCGCGACAACCAATCTGCCACTACATTCTCCTTCCCCGGTTTGTAAATAATCTCCATATTAAATTGACCTAGAAGCTCCTTCCATCGCGTGATGCGCGCGGAAGATTCCTTCAGTTTCCCGACCCACTGAAAAGGCCGATGGTCCGTATGGATCCTAAATCGCCTCCCAAACACGTACGGTCGGAAATGCTCCACAGCCCACACAATCCCCAACAATTCTCGTTCTAGAGCACTGTACCGCGATTCTGCATCCGTCAGCTTTCTACTACCGTATGCCACCGGGCGTTCTCCCTGCTCATTCTCCTGCGAAAGGACCGCACCCAACGCGTATTCACTCGCATCCGTAGTGATCGTAAACTGTCTACTAAAATCTGGGAACGCCAGTACCGGTTCTCGCTGCAAACTTTCCACACACCGTTTAATGTTATTTTCCATGGCCGGCGTTACCACTATTCGGCTACCCTTTTTTAGGAGGTTGTTCAGAGGGACTAATTGCTCCGCCATCTCCGGTACAAAACGTCGATAATAGTTAAGAGCCCCCAGCAACCGCCTGATCCCTTTTACATCTCTGGGGACTGCCATTCGTTGCAGTGCCTCTACTTTGTGAACGTTGAGTTTGATGCCATCTTTCGAGATGCTATGTCCTAGGAAGCTAATCTCCTTCTGCCCCAACGATAATATTCGAGTGACAATTTGAGCCCGAACTGCCGAATCCTTTTGAACACTGTCGCCAGATGTACTTTGTGCTCATGCTCCGATTTGCTAAAGACTAATAAATCGTCCATGTACACCTGACACATGGATTCGTCTATACCCCTGAGAAACTCGTCCATCAGTCTCTGGAAGGTAATGGGAGCGTTCTTCAGTCCGAACGCCATTCTCATAAACTCGTAGTGGCCACGTTCGAAAGTGAATGCCGTTTTCGATTGGTCTTTTGGATGCATCTTTATTTGATGATATCCGGCCTTGAGGTCAAGCGTACTAAATATAGTAGCCCCCCTAACCTATCCAGTATGTCTTCCAGCCGGGGAATAGGGTACCGCTCATCTACCGTATTCTCATTTAGCTTTCGATAATTGATGACAACGCGGTACTTTTCCGTTTTCTCCACCACCACATCTTTCTTTTTCACGGCCCATAGGGGACTATTGTAGGGTGAAGTGTTATTAACAATGATACCCTGCCTTTTTAGATTCTCAATCTCCTCCCGTATATGTTAGCGCAGCGCTTGAGGGTATCGGCGCTCCTTTACGTAGGTTACCTTTTCGCGCTTCAATTCTATCTCATGCACCGTCTCCCCCGTTGCGGATAACACCTCCCCCTCTTTGAAGAATATGTCTTTGAACTCCCGCATAATACACGGTCTCCAACTTCTTTCGCTACTGATTGCCCCTACCCGTACACCATCATCCTTTCCTAACCCCTGACACAGATACGGGTATCCCCTTATTATGATATCCCATCGACCTGCAGTACTCTTTACTCTCGCGCCCACTTTAGCCAACAAATCGCACCCTATAATCGCTTTATATCCCCGAGGCATGCTCTTGACCGTATTCGAATCCGCTACTCCCCACCGACTCGACCCCATACTCGCCTCCCCTTCGACGCTACAGGGCCCACCCAGGGTGATTAATTTACACTTACATTCCTTTACCTGGGGTGTCTCCTCTCCTCCACTCAGCCTCTCCAACACTCCACTGCACAAGATGGTATTTGAACTCCCTGTGTCGATGAGACACGGCACTCCTCCCACGCAGATGATAGGCAGACCGCCACGCTTCCCCCTAACGCTGCAACTCACCAACTTGCGGCCGCTTCTCTCCTGGCACACACCTCAGATTTCTTCCTGTCCTCTACCTTCGTCTTCCGCTCGCCTCCCTCCTCTTCTTACCTTTTCGAAACCTTTTTCACCTCGCTCCAACTCTGTCTCCGATGTCTCAGATGTTTCGGCCGACTCTGTCTCCGATTCATATGGTCTTCTAGAGATTCTTCTCCTCCCTACTCTCTGGGCGTTCACCTCCATTGGTTCGCCCTGGTTCGTGTTCCTCCGCCTAAATATATATGGACAATGCCTCGCTATATGCCCTTCGTTCCCACACTCATAGCATCTTGTACGAGGGCACTGTGCCACCAGGTGCCCGGTCCTGCCGCAGCCATGGCATCTCCTGTCCTCTCTCCTCAAGCTACTCTTCGGCTTGCTGCCGTGGTTTGGTCGCCTTTCTCCGGTGCCGCTCCTTTCCTTTCCGCTATCTCGGAACTCTCTTCTTCTCCACGTGCTTGGTGCAGCTTTTGGTCGACTGTACGAGACCCTTGTCCAGCCGGCGTGCTCGACTCCTATCCTTGCTTCTTCTTCTCTGGCGCTGGCCTCCATCATTTCTTGCGAACAGTCCACGAAAGTGCGATCTCTAGGCAAGCCCTCTCGTTTCCCTGTCTCCCTGGCTAGCTGCACTTTCAGAATGGTGGACAGGAATCCCATAATCCCTTGCACCTCCGCTATGCTCCTCGTCTTCCTCATCTTATCCGTGATTTGATCGAAACGGGCTAGAAGGACTCCAGCAAACTGCCCGTTGCTTTGTCTCGCCTTCTTCTTTTCCCGGAACATCCGGAAAATGTCCTCTTCAGGTGTCCATCAGCCCCCGCCAAACGACTTTTTCAACCTCTCCTTCACCAGGCTCCATGGTGTTTCCTGATCGGCCTGGATATGATTCAGGATGTTTCTTTTTATTCGCCAAATCACTGCCGCCCTCAATGACATCGCATCTGCCCCGCTCACCAGGTTTTCCCCTTCTTTTGCCGCTATTCTTGCTATCAGGTGATCTCCGCCTTTTATGAAATGATTCAACTCACCAACGTCCCCGGTGAATTTTTCTAAATCTGAGACAGCATTCCTCAATTCCTGCGCTGTCCCGGTGCTAACCTTAATCCATTCCAGGGTGGTCGCATGTGCTGACGCCAAAGTCGTTGTCGGTAGTGGCGGAAATCTCTGCTCTTGCGATTCCACCATTGTCACTTCCTGAGTATTTTCGGATACTGTCAGAACCGCTGCTCTCAAAATATTTTCCATAAAATTCCAATCTTCCAAGCTAAAAGCCAATAAAGAGAGAGAAAAACACTTCCGTTATTGACTTCGTATTACACGGTTTGAACTTCCCGGGTTTCGGAACCAGTTACGATAGGTCAGAACTGAAGAGTTAAAAAAAAGGAAAATAGGGCACTAAATGAGACACGCAAGCTCAACTCAGATACTGATTTATTCCACTCTCTAATCCTATATATATACATTCTGGCTTGTTGACATGGGGAGTTTAGGTATTAAGAGTCATAATACCTATACCCTGATTATAACTTATATATATATATATA
>NW_027104734.1:272752-292853 GCF_000696795.3 Halyomorpha halys
AAATAGATAAGAATAATGCTTCTTAACAAAAGAGGAAAAAAAATTATAACAAAAAATAATGATATTGGAACACTTAAATAAAACAAAAAATTGTCTTCTAATAGTAAAAAGAAACAAGTTAATTTGAAAAAGGGAAGAGAGAAGAAAAGAGAAAAAAAAAATATATATATTAATAAATAATGATAAGTAAGTAGAGGTAGTGTGACTATGAATTGATTTTATATTGATTAAAAATTTATAAAAGAATGTCCTGCAGCAGTTTGGCCTTCAGTCTTCGGGTTGAGGTTGGGTTTACCAGGTTGTAGGTCACTGCTCCTTTAACTGTCGGCAACTGGGAGTGGAACTTCATGAACCGTTTTTTTTATATGATTCCCTATTAACTCCATTTGTAATTCGCGATGCAATTGGCTATTTCTTATGAACTAAGGAGCACTAACTGCGATTCTTAAGACATTATTTTGAAAAGATTGTAGTATTTTCCTTTTCGTGAAGGATGCCGCTCCCCAGACTTCACAGCCGTATATCAGCAGTGGCCTGAGGATTGTTTTAAATATAAGAACAGTTGTTTCTGGTTTTAGTTTGGAATTTCTGTTTAGGATAGGATATTGCATTGCTAACCTTGCATAAGTTTGAGTTAGTTTGATGTTGATATGATGATTCCAGTTAAGGCGGCCATCTAGGTGAATTCCCAGGTATGTTACTGTTTCACTGGCAGGATTCCATTTCACATTTTTTCCTTTGAGGATTAGATCTGGTGGATCTGGTGGCCGTCGAAGATTATAAACTTTCGAATTGCATTTTTCAATGTTCAAGCTAATCATCCACTTAGTGAAATATTGTTCTAAATCATTAAGGTGACTTTGCAAAGTGTTTCTAGCTATTATTATGTAATAATGTTGAGAGAACACAGCTGTATCGTCAGCGAACATAGCTATGGAGGTGTGTGTGGACTGGACGATGTCGTGAAGGTAAAAGTTGAACAAAATGGGAGAAAGGACCGAACCTTGTGGAGTACCGGTATTGATTTGTCTAAGGGTTAAATTTTTGTTATTAATTCTGTCTATAAAAAATTCTACCATTGAGGAATGAGCTCAGAATATTGTATAGGTATTTTGGAGTGCCTGCTTTTTTTAGTTTATATAGGAGACCTCGATGCCAGACCTTATCGAATGCTTGTTGGAAATGTAAGAACGCTACCAGGGTTTCTCTTTTTTTCGAATCCGCTAATTATAAATTCCGATAGTCTTGCCAGTTGGTGAGAAGTGGAAAGACTGTATTGAAAACCGAATTGAAAATCAGGAATTATTTCGATGCTTTGAAAAAAATAATTAAGATGTTTTTTTATAACTGATTCCAGTTTAATTTACATACTTGTCAATTTGATCAGTGACTAAATTTGGACGTATTTCTGTGTTGGAGAATGTTTTCTCAAAGAAATTGGCGAATACTGTGTTAACTGGTAGATTGTGTCATGCCGTGCAATGGCTGTTTTGGCTGTTGTTTATAGTATAGATCAGCAGGTAGCATGTCAATCTTGAACCATTTTTTGCAGTTCGCCTAGGAAATAAAAGGTGTTTTCCTTTAAAACCTACCATAATGATTATATTAGTAATTAAAATTTCTGACTGTTTGTAAACTGAAGGTGGCATTGGAAGTTGTTGGCGACCTCTTCTGCTATCCTGGCGGCTGATGCAGTGGAATCTCGCTCTACGTTGCCGTGGATGTTCGTTTGTTTCCTTTCGCTAAATTTTTATGGCTGTCAGTAACGAGGTTTGTTTAAAGCCGAATTATTCTTCCTAAACTTTTGTGTATTATTTCAGACAGTACTCAAACTTATTTCAAATCTATTCGCTGTTTTTCGGTAACTAAGTCCTTTAGAATATCATTTAATTATCCATTTTTTTGGAAGACTATGTTCACTTGTTGTAGCCATAATATTATACCAAATGTAGAACGAAGACTGAGTTTTGTTGCTATCATTGTATCGTTATTAATCCCCATTGTTTGTTACAAAAAGGATTTATTTGTCTTGGCTGGTGCCAATGGTAAACATTTAAAACTGTCATTACTTTTTGGCCCTGAAAATTTACTGTTTATATAGTTACTTCAAAATCATCTTTGAATTACAATTATTAATTGCTTATAAAATCTAGTTTACAAGGTTCACTTATGAAGTAATTATTAGTCCTGGAAAATATCTTAATTCCATTGAGATTTATAGGAAAAGGGGAGTGTGCCACTACTTGCACAAATATTGGTGATTAACAAAGTATTAATATCTATATTACTATTACTGTTGATTATTTCATTATAGAGTCTATTACTATTATTGTGTAATAGAATATATTAACAAGTCATGTACATCTCCATCTATTCTTCTACAATACGGTGGCCCCTCTCCACATAAGGGAGTAAACTTTGGTATGTGAAATGAATTATCACCAATATATGTTTAATGTGATACACGAATATGAATTTTGTTAAATTATTTCATTCCACTTAGAAATAATTTTAAAATTATCATATTATTTTATTGAATTTTAGATAAGTTCTTCTGAAATTCTAAGAAAACAAATCATGTTAACGGTCTAAAGTTCTCTAAAAATCCTTTTTAAAATTATTTAATCAGAGTTTCAATGACAAATAAAAATGTTTTTTCTTATTCAAATAATTCTGGACGAAACTAATTTATTCGTTTGAAATGACGTAATAGATTTATAGAAGGCCTGTAACCTTCTAGAACTTTCTGCTTTTTAGCAAAAAATTCATTCGTTATATTTATATACACACGCTCTAATTTGTAAGTTTTCTCAATAGCAGTGTTTGATTTCGTAAGTATTAATATTTTTTTGTAATGTTTAAGTGTTAATTTCAAAAATATGGAGGTGATTATCTTTCTATATGTGTGAGTAAAGGTTATTATCCTTAACTAATTCTAATTTTGTTGTTTACTCCCCTATTGTGATTTATAAGTATTCGGTTGTATTATAATCTAATTGAAGGACTAATGAATGTTTTTAAGTATGGTTGTGTTGTAACTCAGGTTTTTGAATTGCTCAATCTAATATAGTTTAAATGTTTTCATATTATTATTTTTAATAATTTTAACTTAATTAAATTGTATAATTTAAATGAATGGTGGGGTTCATTTATAATTTACTGGAGCTATTTTGTTTGGAGCATGAAATATGCATTTATAGTCTCATTACTATGTAACATAGCTTTGCTTTTTTTAAATTTCATTCATCAATTTCAAATCATCATTAGAGATGACTTTTCTAATGCTTAATTGTTTTATTCCTATTGTTTACATAATGTATTATTAAAATGGTGAACCTTGGTTTAATAATGCATTATGAACTGTTGATTGGTTTTCAATATTGTGAATTCCTTTTATCTCAATTGCGCCTAACACTTTTGGAACTATTCCTTATAATGAAAGTGATTTTAAATCACTTATTATTAACAAAATGAAAGATGTTATACATCTAGAAGATTACACCACATCTGTACGAATTTATTTGTTTTCTCATATGAAGGTATTATTTTTATTTACCATTCATTATGATCCTGAAATCTCATGATGGAAACCTTTTAAAATTTAAAGGAAAAATTTGAATTATTACATGGATTGGTATTTAGTTAGCTATTTTATTTTGGTAAATATAGGTATGTCTAGGTTTGTAGAGTTTTCAGCTTATATTACTCACTTATCACTGGAGTTTATTAACTTATCACTGTGTACATCTGGTAGTCAGTTTTTCTAATGAAAACTTGTAAGTCCCTTTTATTCCGATTCCTTCTATAATTCATTATTTTGACTTTAACTGTTTTCTTTTATGTGCTGAGATATTAAGTGTTTTGTTTGTTCGTGGATTAAGGGCTTTTGGTTGTACTTCATTACACCTTATGAGCTGCTAAGGAGACGGAAAGTTGTACTTGTACTGTCGTAATTGGTTACGCGTGAATAATTTACCTCCACAGTAAAAACTATTTCTTATTATTTTATTTGTTTTGTTGTGTTTTAAGTTCATACTTAGAGTTTAGTTATGTGTGGATCCAGTTGAAGTAGAAAAAGAAGATACAAAACATTAACTGTTGTAAAAAAGGAGATATAAGCTGAATAAGGATGAAAAGTGATTTAGCTGAGTCTTATGAGGTCAGTTATACTTCAAGATATGACATCAAATAGAATGATGAATAAATTGAAGGGTTTGTGAATGATTTAACCAGCTAAGACATTGAGAGGTGTTTTTCAAAGACAGTGAGTACTGTTTAGTTAGGAATGCTTTGTAGACATGGTTTCCTCAAGAGTGTAGCAACGCATATATATACTTACCTCTGTCACACTAGTTATATTCATATTGAGTGTCTTCCTATAATTACATTTTTTTTATTTAGTCTCCGTTTTTCCTACAAACCTCCTTAATCTGACTTACTCCTGTCCTATACGTTTCATATTATAGAGACTCAGCTGTAAAATAAATAATCTAGCTCCGTGCCATGGGACGGATTACTGTAATGTGATCTTGCCCCGAGTTCCTTATAATCTCTTATGTATGATAGAAACATTGGTATCCTACAGCCATCCTGTAGGCTAATGTTTCTTTGTTTAATGAGTTCCTTTGCAAAGTAAAAATCTAGATATGAAAAAAAAAAAAAAAGTATGCCCTTAAGATTGATGTTTGTCTTTTTTTTTTTCTCAAAATGATTTAAACTTTGTTTCCATCAGGTGGTTTTGTTCTCCATTGATTCCCGAAGTACTTTTGTTTAAAAACCGCTAGAAACATGTGAAAAATGCTTTCAAGCATGTGGCTTCTTTACAAAAAAGTTTGCCAGCAGCACAAGCAGTTAGTTTCAAAAACGGATTGGTCCATTGAGTCCGTGACAGAGTGTGCAGACCACACGACTACAAAAAACTTCTCTAAATATTTAGTCAAGTGTTTTCTATTTTATTTTATTAGTTGTGGAGAAACGTGTTTTATTTTCGATCTTCTGTTGCAAAGTGGGCCTGGACTTATTTGTAACTAAGCAACTTTTTAGTTCCTTGTTGCTTTCTCGATTTCTTCTAGACCTATATTCAGCATTGACTGAGGTAACCGTGATCAGCAAATGCTACATTATTTGTTTTTTACGCTTCCTTCTAATTTCATAAGTATAAATTTTCAGACCCTACCATTGAGATATTGATTGCCAGCTGGAAAAACCTCATCTAATTTGTTGCATGTGTTAATCATGTCATCTTAGTTAAGATGGAAAATTTTTATTTATGAAATGGCTATGGGTTTATAGTCAGGCGAAGAGGCTACTTCCTTGTATGACTCTAACTTGTTTCCTAGGGGAGCTGACCCTAGATTGTTTACTGTAAGTGACCTTTGTATGTGGTGAGAAGGTGATTGTAGTATGATGTTTTAGTGTACGTTTCTGGAAGGGGTGCATGGTCTTCTGAACTCGGGATCTTGGTGTCGTTACTCTACAGGGGCATCGTACCAAGGCCCTTGCAGGAGGATTTTAGAAGATCTGGTTCTTGTATAAATTTTCTTTTTATATTTTTTGGATTATCATAAACTTGAATTTTCACAGACTGGTCAGTTGGTTTTGGATGATATTAGTTAGTAATGTTCATATATTCTTTAAATACCTATTTATATTCTGTGTTGGTCTTTTTTTATTTTTTCAATATTCTAGTTCTAAATAACTGTCTATAATTATTTCTTTATGTATTCAAATACATCCGTATCATTTACATACATTTTGATCCTTAGTTTTGCTTTTGTTTATTTATAAAATAAAGTAATATAACATTTCATCTCTCATTTAGTTATCACTATGTTGATAGGCTGATTTCTTATAATTACTTTTTTTAAATGGCTCTTGAACCATCTCTCTCTTTTAGAAAAAATCATAATATGAAAAAGTCAACAAAGTTTTATATGATTAATTAATATGTTGTTATTCCTGTTTTATGTTTTAAAAATTTATTTTATAGATTTTTAAAGCTTTGTATTGTGTTTACAATAGTTATTTCAATATTTTAATAAGCTGCTTTGTTTTAGATACTGCAATGGGGAAAGATTACTATAAAATTCTTGGAATCAGCAAAAGTGCAACCATGGATGAAATAAAGAAGGCCTATCGACAATTGGCCTTAAAATATCATCCTGATAAAAATAAATCACCTGGAGCTGAAGAAAGGTTTAAAGAAGTAGCTGAAGCTTATGAAGTATTAAGTGATCAGAAAAAAAGAGATGTTTATGATAAATTTGGTGAAGAGGGATTGAAAGGACATGATGGAAATATGCCTGGATCAGGAGGAGGTTCTACAACTTACACATTCCATGGTGACCCAAGAGCAACTTTTGCTCAATTCTTCGGAACTTCTAATCCTTTCCAACAACCATTTTTTGATCTTGGAGGAAGTCCCTCTCCATTCGGAAATTTCTATGATGAAATGGACATTGACAGTGACCAATTATTTGGTGGAAACATAGGATTAAATTTTGGTGGTGTTCGTGGTGGTCCAGGTGGTGCATTTAGATCACAATCATTCAACATTCATGGAAGTAACCCTTCGAGAAAAGATAAAGTTCAAGATAGTCCTATAGAGTATGATTTATATGTAACTTTAGAAGATGTCTTAAAAGGTACAGCTAAAAAAATGAAAATTTCCCGTAAAGTGTTACAACCTGATGGTTCAACTAAAAGAGAAGATAAATTCCTTACTGTTAATGTTAAACCTGGTTGGAAAGCTGGCACAAAAATAACTTTCCAGAGGGAAGGGGATCAAGGAAGAAACAAAATCCCTGCTGATATAGTATTTATTATCCGAGATAAACCTCATCCTGTATTCAAGAGGGAAGGAAGTGATATCAGATACACGGCAAAAATATCACTTAAATCGGTATGCTGACATTTCTACTCAATTTGATTTATTTTGTTTTTTAATATCAATTAGATCAAAATATTTGTTGAAGTGTGTGTCTCATTTGTTACATGTTTTAAAAAGTATAACTAAAAATATTATTGTTTTTCTCAATGCTTTTAAATATATGATAATGATACTTAAAAAGTCGGTCTTCCTAAAGCAAAATTTCTAAATTTATGTAAAACATTTTTTGTGTCTAGACTCCTAGGGTGCATCGGCAAGAACCCTCAGACAAGCATCTAATATTTTTTGATCTAGTAGTAAAAATAAAATGTTTGCATTTTAATATTTTTTTGCATACTTTAACTGGAAGTCGCTTATGATTTTTGTATTTATTCATACATTTAATATAATCAACAATCTTTTCTTGGCTGCTATGGTGGACTGGCAGGAACCCTTGAACATGATTCAAATATATTATGACCTAATTCACCAAAAAATGTTTTATTGAAATCTGTGATCCCATGTGTCCATAGTCTTCCCTTGTTAGCGCTATCTAATAATATATAATATAATAATTTTTTTTTTCTTTTAGGCTTTGTGTGGTACGCAAATTGAAGTTCCAACTCTAACTGGGGAAAGTATACCATTGAATCTTCACAAAGAAATTATTAAGCCAACCACTCTGAAGAGGATTCAAGGTCATGGTCTACCACTCCCAAAAGAACCAAACCGCAAAGGCGACCTTTTGGTTTCATTTGATATTTTGTTTCCTGATACATTAACATCAAGTGTCAAAGACATATTACGAGACATGTTACCAAATTGATGAAATTATTGTATATGACTACTATCTCAACTACTGTATTTTATTTTTTATTTCAAATTTTTACATAAATAACGATCAAAGGCTAATTTCTAATTTTATGTTAGTTTTTTTTTTTAATTAATTTTTTATTTCTACCTGATTATTATTATTTTTTCTTTTTACATACAACTGCTTTTAAGTTGGTTTATGAATGAACTTTTTTTACTTTTTCTTGCTTTTGTTTGATTTCATTGTTAATGAATTATATTTTTTAAAAATGAGTTTATTTTTCTATATTATTGAACTGAATGGAATACTTCATGTTGATTGGCTGTAGTTTTGTAATATTAATAAGAATTAATGAAACATCTTAAAATTCAATTTCCTAGAAGAATTTATTTAGAAAAGGGCTGGCAGGATTTAATTTGTATAGTGGTGTATTGCAGTATAATTTAATATCCTAATTGCTGATTGTAATAATTGACTTGTGGTGCTATACTAACTTGATTATAACTAATTAATAAAAAGCTTAATGAACCCGAAGGTCTAATTGATTTATGAATAACGAACATTTGACCTCATAAAGATCCATGACTGGTATTTTTTAAATAAAGATATGTGAGTAGGGTGTTCAAATGTATAGAAAACCCCTCTGGTAGGCATACTAACTTTTATTATTATTAATTATTTTTTATTTATTTCTGCAGTTATTGTAATCCCATTAAATGTTTTAGGATCAACTCCTACAAATGTATGAATCTGTTTTATACTTCTAAAAGAAATAATGGAAATCGATATAAAGTTTGAACTGATTATATTAAATCCATTACTTGAAAAATTACCCATTTTTAGAAAGATTCTAGTTTGCAGAAATTTTTTCTAAACTTGTTTCTTTTACCATTCCAATTAGTAGTTGTTTTTTTAAAATGATTTTTGCTGTATTACAGTTCCTAATCACTAGCTATCTATTACATATCATTGTTCCCTTACTGTTGAATTATTTTAAAATCGATTAATTAAGGCTGTTTGTTAGCTAGTATAATTTATACATTAACACATTCAGTGTGCATGTAGTTAAGGAAATAACCTAATTTATATAATAATCAATAAATTTTCAATTTTATCAGCCATAATTATTAATAAAAATTACCAAATAATCTAAAGTAAATTTATTTTTTAAATTAAAGCTTCAAAATTCCATGTACTTCGATTTGAAGAAACATGAAATTCAGAATTATAAAATAGATCCATAAAACAAACAAGTATTTACGTTTTAACAAAATTAGTCTTGAAATGAAATTAAAGTATTTGTCAGTGGAAACACACTTAACTTTTAACAAGCTCTTGTAGGTTACTGATTTTAAATTAGCTATGAATGTCCCATTCCAAATATTCAATTGACAATGAAAAATCCTCTAATTTTAATAGAGGAACGTAAAAGCTTGTGGTTCCCTAACCACAGACATCTGAGAAACCTTTAAAATAGTTCTGAACCATCTGTGCTAGTGTATTGAATAAAGAGAAACTTTATGATTCATATGTTGTGGATTGGTTTTCATCGTTCAGCCATCTATTCAATGAAAAAAAGAAATTATTGAAACCTATTTATTCAAGTAGTGTGACATGAGCATTTAACTGTATTTTCTCGATAAACCTTAAATTTAGTTTTACCCAAAATTTAGTATCCTGTCAGCCTAAGTTACATTACCTTTCTACATAAAGAAATTGTGCTCACTTATTTAAATTGACATTGGAAAATTCCTTTCTTCAGAGATAATTTTTTTCTCTGGGAGGTGTTTTACTAAGATGAATGTATTAATTTATAACTTGACTGAGGAAACAAATTTCTGTTATTAAAATCATTTGATGTGAATATCAGTACTAATTTGAATCATTTTACAAATCTATATTAACTACTATTTTATACCTTCCCTGAAGGTTGAGTTCTATTTAAATAATATCGAACCATTGCAATGTGGACTTAAAACTTGGACAGATGAAAAAAGTTCTGTCTATCAAAATTGTCTTTTGTGAATATTATCAGTACTAATTCAAATCATTTTATGAAGCTATATGAAGTAGCATTTTATACCTCCCCTAAATTGTATTTAAATAATGTTGAGCCATGTTCTGTACATCGCCTGTCATGAAATTTTGCGTATATCTGCTACCTCTTTTTCTTATTTAAAAACTAGCTATACAGGAGTGGTTTTTGTTAAGTGTTTACTTGATTGTTTTGTGTCTTTTTATTTATTGTTATTTAATAATTGAAAATAAGTAAATCATAGCTCAATTTAATGTTGAATCTTTTGATAATTAAAATTTTTGTTTTCAATATTATTTGTTTTTCTCTTTCCAGCATACCTTAATTTTATTCTAAAACAATAATAAGACTATTAAGCTCTAATGAAATGTTTTAACAACATTACATAACTTCAGTTAAGATTTATAACTCAAAGCAGGAAATTAATTTCTGAAATGTATCTTTGTAAATTGATTAATTTATCTCATAAAAAAACTCCAGTGAAATAATTTTATTAAATAATAGGTTAGTTTCAAGGATAAAAGCTATATTTTTATTACTTTAAATAGTTCATGCAATTAATAATATTTAAAATTTTCATTATTGATAGTCAACTTAATGAGAAATAACATTATTATTTAAACATAATTTTATTTGTGCATGATGAAATAACAAAGCACTTGTTACATATTTTTAATTTTGTTTTTAAATGTTACTCTCAAAAATGTTAAAAATATGAAGTGTAATAAATGTGTTTATTTTATTTTATTTATTCTTTCCTGAATTGAATTTATTATGTATAACAACTATTAAAAATGGATTTGTAAATATTGTGTAATGAAAGGGAACTTTTATAATGATGTTATATTGTTTGTAATATTTTTTTTTTTTTAGAATAAAGTTATTAACAAAAATTTATTTCAAAACATTGTGTTGATCTGCTGTTATTATGTTTTTTTTATAACAAAGGTTAATATTTATTTAATTAAAGTAGAGAAAGAAATATGAATGAGGAATATTCCACTGAGCTATAAAAAAACACTTTTGACTGGGACAATCCAGGCTTTGGTCTTCAAATTCTTTTTATTGCATGTTTTAACTTTCTAATCGGACTAACCCTCTATTTATTAATTTCTTAGTAAAGACATCATTTTTAAATTATTGATGAATTTCAGAAAAACTTTTGGGATTTCATCAGAAATACTACTTTATCAATTCATTTATAAAGATTAAGCATTGGAAAAAACTAAAAAATTGTCTTGTTTCTGATTTAGCATTAAACTGTATTTCAAGTGAGTTATCATTATTTTGTCTAAATATATTTAAATTTATATAGAATTAGATGTGATATACGTCATGGAAAAATTTCTTGTACCCTATGAAGTTGTGTTAAAAAGTGATATCATTTCAGAAGATAATGTGAGTAATTAGTTTAAAGCAACATCCTTTTTTGTCTCTCTTGTGTTAAGGTTTTATCAGGAGAAAAATTAAAAAAAATAAAAAGCTGTCTTTGATTCCGTAAAAGATTAAGCTCACTAAGATGATTCTTTGCTTGGGATTGTATTAATTACTGTAATACTTGGAGTAATTAAGAGTGGCTGTTTATGGTTGTCCAAAGAAGTAAGACAATTATTTTAATAAGAATAGAGAATTATGAATCCAATAACTTCTATCATGTTAATCCTTCAGAAGTTATATTGTTATGACTTAAACATTAATGATATACCAATAAATTACCTATTAATTTTCATAAAAATCATGATAAAATACCCTTCTTAATACATCTGGTTAAAAAAAACAAAATAGGGTTTTTATCAATGCAACATTTTATTAAAAGTAGAACCTTGTGTTGATTAGAAAATGAAATGTCTTTAATAATTAATGTTACCAAAAGTGAAATCTTTTATTTCCTTCAGGATTAGTTGATCTTCATCAGCCTAGTGGAGGGGATGTATACAGACTGGTTATGGGAGTGATGAACCTTCACCATCTTTACATATCAGGAATCGTAATGTAGTTTTTCAGGACGTTAACGTTCCAGACCATAAACCAGCCTGAAAGTTAAGTCCTTGCTCAGTTTTCCTTGAGTAAGGAAATGTAAGTTCTTGAACAGACTCATAACAGCCAAAATCTATGTGTCTAGACTGATCTCACATTGTTCTTCAACCAGAGTGTTTTAACAGGTAGGTGTTATTATTGCTGCCAGCAAAATTATTGCTGAATTAGGCATACAAGTGAATTAAGCAAAGCTATGGGTAGCCACCAGCAGTTACACCTAGGAAACCAAACCTGAGTTCCTTTTTAAATTTAAATATTTTTGAAGATTATCAGGAATAGTTAAATAAGGATTAGTATAATAGTAGAAATAATCATATGGGATTAAAACAAAAAAACTGAAAGATTATTAGGTTATTATTGAAAGAATCCGAAATAAAAACCTTTTGTCGATTAGCTAATTGGCCTAGGTTTTGCCAATTGAGTACCAATAAGGATTACAAAATATACAGCTTAATCACATAAATGAAGACTAGGCATATGAAGTAATTTATGTCTTACATTTCAGATGAATGGTAAAATAAATACTTAACATCAACAGAAAAGAACATAAATAATAGTTTGACCTGTGTATATTACTAAAAAGGTGGTAGTGGAATTTATTCCAAAAGGCTCATTTCCATGGTGACAATTATAGCCATGCAACGATTCCCAAGAGATTTAGAGTTGTGGCAATACTCTTGAATTGCTAGATATGATGCACTATCAACCACCATGTAATAAGATATTGCATAATGGTTGACAGTACCTGATCAAAAGTGACAGCTATTGTAACATATGTAAGCCTTAAAGTGAAGTGTTGCAACTTACTAGCTGTGCATTTTGTTACTTCTTTAATATTTATCACAAATTTCTTTCAACTTTTACTATTAATTAGTTTAGTTCAAACATCAATCATTGAAATTTAGTTCCTGAATTCAATTTTTTTTTTCTAACCATCATTTCTTCAGCCCACTAACACCAAGTAGAAGTGCCAGAGTGAAACAAGGACATGGTATGATGTCACATATTTGTTTCACTACTATAACAACATGAGATTGTTACGGTTGAAACAGAATATAAGACTTGTGCAAACAAGTTACAGTGCAGTAATGTTATTTAGCTGTATTTTTTAGTTCTCATTTTTATTTTTCTGAAAATAAAGGAAAACTGGTGAGGATAAGATCATTGTGTTGTGTCTATGATGATTGAGGATAAGTAAGCAGTCCTGATTGTAACTAGTTAGTAAGGTTGAGAAGGTGGAATTTAAAATTGCTAGATGGAGAAGTCTTCTTCACAGCAATTCTGTGTTTAATAATAAATTACAAAAAAAAAAGCTTTGATAGTATACATTCCTATACAAAGATATTAGGGATTCTTTGAGAAATACTCAATATTGCTCCCACAACCATCACAAAACATTTCAAGAACTTGATAAGTTTTCTTGAAGAAGCACATGGGGGCCTTGCCAGTTACAAAATTTACATTTCTTTTTTTTGTGAGTATGAAGTGAAGATTAAATCTTAAATAATTTGAACCTATTCATTTCTTAAAGAATTAAGTGATAAAAAAGGATGCTCATTGAGAAATCTTAATCAAAGAAACTGATATATAAAAAGTGATACGTATTCAAAGTATAGAAGGAGATAGGATATATAAGTTTTCATAGAAGAATCTGGTAAAAATAGGCATAAACTAACAGAATTTATCAAAAGATCAGACTAAATACAAAAAAATGATATGATCAGATTTATCTCTGTTAATGTTAATATATTTATTTATAATTAAAATTTATAACTCACATTTTATAACACTAATACTTAATTTAGCAAAACTGTAAACACATGGCAAAAAATAAATTCTTTAAAAAATAAAATATATTTGATTAAAGAGAATTAAATAAAATCAGAAAATAAAAGCATATTAAGTTTTCTAGATCATACAAATCAATGAATCTAATTAAAAACAATGTATATATTAAAATATCTATCTGTTAGTATAATAAAACAATTAATGACAAAATTATTTAAAATTGTTGCAGTAAATAAATACTGTATATGCATGAACTACATGAATTCATGGATGAAAATAAATAAAATATTCAAATATAAAAACAGTATATATAAATAAATTCTATTTAAAGGATTGTATTACTATATCTAAATGTTAAAAAATTCAAGATAATACTTTTATAAGAATAGATTATCACAATATAACTGGAAGGAATAGTTACCATAAAATATTTTCATATATATAACAACTTTGTTCTGAGTAATATTAACACAAACTTGGGTCAATAAACAAATATTTACATTTATATAAATTTAAATATTAAAAATTCAACCATAAATACAAAAACATTAACAATAATCATTGGTATGAATATATAAATATATATCTAAAATATATATATATAGATTTTGGTGGAATATATATATATCCATAGTTCCACTCACAGAAAAAGTTCCCCACTTTCAACTTAGGTTATAATCAGCTTCAAGTAAATTTAAAACTATTGGCTATATTACTAAATATGTTATGTACATAGGTGTTATAATGTACATATTGTAATCATGAAAAATTAATACTATGTAATGGTTATAATGTACAATAAAAAAAATTGTAATTTTTTAAATTATTTGAATGAGTAGTACAATACAATTTATATCTTCTAAAACACTTTTCCCAGATATGTATTTTGATTTATATTAATCACATTGTAACAAATAGTCTTCATCCAGATAATTTGAATGTTATTATGTAATTAATTCCCTGTCCATTTATACATCCTTTAACTGGATAAGTCCAACCAAATATGTAGAAGTTATTTATGAGTTCACACACATACACATGTATATTAACACAAAATTTCTTTTTATGCCTTGACAATATTATTTTTTAAATCTGATTAGCTAGGAAAAAAATAAATGAAATCAAACATACATTACTAAATGAAATTGCATAGATTAAACAAAAACAAACTAAATGTAACAATAGAATATTACCATTGTCAAACCATTTTTACTTATTAATATCACACTTATTTAAATTCATATTTCACAGTTAATATAAGGATTCTGTAATATTCTAGGTGATGTTTCCATAACACGCAGCAACAATTCATCTAAATAATCCTCAAGGTCCCTCTGCTTTTTCTGTTCCTTAGCAAGACGATTTTGAAGGTCCAATATTAGTTGGATGAGATCCTGTAACACAGTTTTGTGGATTATAAAACAGTGAAACATACAATCAAGAAACCACAATATTTTTTTTTGGAAATACATCCAAACTAAACATTTAAAATGGATTTAAAGACAATAATAAACGAGGGTAAGTCAATTATTATCCACAATATAGTTATAAAATTTAATTGTAATCAAATAGGAAACTTACAAGTACATCATTTTTCAACATAGTCCCCTTCCTTTTCAACGCACTTGGTCCATCGTTGTATAAGGTTCATGATGCCCTCATAAAAGAAGGTTTTTGGTAGAGCTGTGAGCTAGGAATGCACCGCTTCTTTCATTCCTTCATCCAAGGTAAATCGACGGCCCCTTAATGCCTCTTTGAGTGAACCAAACAAGTGACAGTCAGAAGGGGCAAGATCGGGACTGTATGAGTCAGCTCAATGTTTTTTTCATTTGTGGCGGTAAACAGTCCTCTGGCTCCTTCATTGTGTGTAACACTTATGCGACCATTTTTGAATTTTTCAATCCATTCATAGACACTCCGCTGAGGCAAAACACTGTTCTGGTACTGTATCGAAAGTCTTCGATGTATTTCAGCCTCTGATACACCTTCCAACCACAGGATCACTGAACGTTGCTCTTTTTTGGTGCAAATAGAAAGCGGAGCAGCCATGATTAACAACATGACAGCGATAACGAAACTTGCATAGACATAACAACAAATAAACAAAGCATGAGTCGCAAAACGACAGTGCAACCAACATAAACAAAAATATAACTAAATTGTGGATAAGTATTGACTTACCCTCGTACACTATACCCGACACACAATCCAAACTGATAGTGATTCTAAAAATTATCTTGTATCTAATTATCATTTTTCAAATAATTTAAAAATAATAAGTAATCTAACCTCTCTAGTCTTTTCAGAATACTGATTAAGTATTTCAGGCGGAAGCGTTGAACTAGGAGATGATGGACGAGTTACTTCTTTCCCAATGATAATTCTTTCAATTGGTTTTGGGTAAGCCATTTCCCTCAAATCAATACTGCTTTCCACTAAATAAAAACAAAAATATATATAACTTGAGGAGCCTAGAAATGCTCAAATTTATAAGATATATAAATTATATTGTTAGATTAAAACCCTGATTTAAAAATGAAGTATTAATAACTAAAACTATCATAATTGTAAAATTAATTTTTAACAATTTTTAGAGAGGATACATGTAAAACTTAAATTACAGGCAAGAAGAAGATATTAATAATTTCAAATAATCTAAAGAGATGTGTTTTTAAAAAATGAATTTTATAATATAGTAATCCTTCAACATTCATGAAAATTACACTCAAGATCAAAATATCAGATTTGCAAATTTTAATTTTGACTTTTTTTTGTGAACAGGGGGAAAAGTTTTGTGATGGAAAAAAAACAAACTTTTTTTATTTAATTTTGATTTGTTTTAAACATATGTTTTTGTTTATTATTTTAGACAACAAAAATGAAAAAGTATGATGAAAATCTAATCTTAAGGGCCAAAAGGCAATTTTTAATTTTATCAACAAAACTTTCAGCAAATCACAACCATGGCAGAGTGAGTTTTTTTCATATTAGTATTATACCTAGTTTAATTTAATTTAACAACATGGGTAAAAAAGAAAAGGTATGTAATAATAACTAATCAAAAGGAATTTTTCAGAATGTTTTGAAAATAATGCTGTTTTTATGATGTTATGATAGCTAGATTAGATTGTTTCAAGAGGATCCAGTTTTCTTTTTTAATAGAATCCACTATATGTCTTGTAGATGAGTGATGGTTATAGACTTCATGTTGATGAATGGACTGAACTTTGATGAAGATAATCAATTCCCATATGAAAAAAAATAAAATAAAATAAATAATTTCCTCACCTTTTGAGGGTTTTGCAGAATAATTAGATTCAAAATCTGACTTTTTTTCTTGAGTAAATGAAGCAGTCCTAGGAGGTTTCACTGGAGGAAAATGTGTACTTTCTGAGGCAATTTTAGTAACATCGGAATTCATTCTAGGAAGAGTATTAAAATTAAGAGATGACTCAGATCCTCTTTGTGACAGTTCATCCAACTAAAATAAATATGATATTCTCAATTCTTTGGAATTTAAACACCAAATTCATATTTTACAGAAAAAAATATCTTCAAACACTCATGAATAAATAAATTGATACATTTTATTCCACTGCTTAAACATATGTATACCAAAACTTAAGAAAGTTGAGATTATTGATTCTTTGGATACATATTGGATCCTGCCATACAGTACTCTTAAACGTAAGTAAATTATAACATGAAAATTAATTATAACTATAATATAAAATACTTATATCATATTTATAAGATAAAATAGGATAAGATACTCATATACATTACATGTATATAGGATCAGTAAATAACACAGATATGATAATTCCTTCAGTCAGTAGGTTCTGACAAGGTCATATACTCCTAGAGCATAGAAGCATATATTAATTAAGATTGAATAGACATAGGTTTAAGGTCATGTTAACATACATTCTCTAAACCGAAGACAGAATAAATGCAAATGTTATGATAAATTGAAGAGAATTTACGATCAATTGCAGTGAAACTGCATGAAATTAATATAAGCAGATGTAAACACATAGGCGGGAGAAGTATATTATCCGAATATGGGTAAATGATGGCTATTTCCCACCCTTTTCACCATGTATATTAATGACCTTCCCTCCTTATTCAAAACTCCTGAAATTAAAATGGTTGATTAATTCCTTTATACCTTTTATCTTCAGGGTCCCAAGGGATGCTTCTGTCACCCAATTTTATAAAGAGTTGAAGTGGCTTTACCCCTCCTTCTAATGTAAATATTTTCTTCCATCCTTCCTCTAACATGTTGTCCAATCCCACCATCCATCGTGTATCTCCAATCTCCTTCAATTTAAATCAGTACATTGCCGTTCAATTTAAATTCCCGTAACACCCATCAGGGCTTTCAGATTTATACGTAACTGCCCATTGAAACATATCATTTGTCAGATCTTTTCTAATATGTTCCTCTTCCCTTTGAAATTCCATTCCCTCCTTCATTTGTTGCTCTCATATCCTTCAAACCTTGAAATCCTGTATCTTTAATCACTTCCTGTCTATCCAATTCCCACAGAAAAATATATGAAATTTAACATATATTATTGGATATTTACAAAATTTACAAAGAATCTGTAAATATGTATAGCAAGAGGGGTAAGTCCAAGGAGCAAGAGGTTTGGCTCCATTCCACTAGAGCTAACAACAATGCTACCTCACTGAAGCTCTCAAATTTATAAATTACATTCTTTTATAAAAACATGCTGTTATTTTTACATATCACTAATTTTTGTATGTACTACTTAGCAATGATGACCACACAATAAATAAATGATATGAAAATAAAGACAAGACTATCTTGAGCATATTAGATAAGACCACTTCTTGGTTACAGCCAAATGCAGTAGTTCTATAAATAAGGACAAAGACTATTTCGATCATTGATCCATGAGCTTCCTCTGATGAGATATCGTCATATCACTGGTGAGGTAGTTTGGTGTGATAACCATTTTTACTTTCACAAAAGTTGATTTTTCTATTACATTTACTCAATACTTGACCTCTATCCTGCAGTTTCCCTTGTTTCCTAATCCTCTTACACAACAATCTTATTCCGTCTGCTTCATCTCAACTTAGATTGTCATCTACCAACAGTTCTGGTCCGTCTGCTTCATCTCAGCAACTGGTATAGCTGACTCCTGTCTCTCCAGAGTTTTTGCCTACCTGCTTCATTTTAGCAACTCAAACTGTTAACCTACCTGCTAGCCTACTGATCCTTTCCTCTATCTGCATCAGTGTCCAGAGCTCATCCCCTGGCACAGTCGATCCTTACCACCTAAGAAAAATACTGAATATGTCTTGTTGAGGGCCTTCTATGGATTGGTTATCAGGTCAGAGTGCTATTTACAACCAACTAATCTCACTCACTCATAAGAGAGCCTCAACATATGTAGTATGTTCATATAATCATTAATATTTCATTTTTGTCCCTTTGATTTTATTATTATTGGAATATACTTTAAGATTTATGATTTTTTCGAGGATTTATTTATTTTTAATTATTTTTCTACATTAGATGTTCCTTATTTTCTTCGAAACTTGTAAATATGTATATAAACAGTAATTGTCCCCTTTCATTATTTTTGGTTAATTTGAGTTTAATTCTGTTTGCTTTTATTTTGTTAAAAGATAGTCATGATTCATGATATGATATATAGTTTTATTTTTATTTTTTTTACATCTGTTAATTATTGTTGTTTAATTTTTTCTTCTCTAATGTGTTATTTTAGTTATATTTTATGTTTTATAATTAAATTTATATTTTTAAAATTTTATATTATGCTCTAATGCAATAAAGCCTCTTGTTGATGCCTGTAATATTATTCGAAAGGGACTAGTCCTAGGATAAATAAAGAATACTATTATTATGTCCAAACATAATGATATCCACAAATATACTTAGATATCACCAGACTCACAAACCTGAAATGAAATCGATCTTGTCTTGGTAAAACATAGAGGACAAAATAGTAGTACTAACATGGGATCTTATCGCTGGGCAGAAAGTGGGGTAGTTAAGGAACTAGTAATCGTGAAAGTTCGACAAAAAGTTAATATAGAAAGAGAAAAGAAAACAGTTTTTGTTCTAAAATTTTATTTAGGAGAAATTAAAAATCTGTTCAATAAGAAAAAAATTGTTAAAACAATAATAAATTAGAAAAAAGAGAGGGTGGGGCATTAGGGGTGGCCAACTTTTCAGTATATATGAGTGTAGGATTCACCTCCATGGGAGGTGGGTTCTAGACCCCATTTTGATTTAAAGCTTCTAGGTTCATGACCGCTTGTCTGACAATACTGTTGGCAGCCATTGTTTTTTTTTTTAAATGAGAGAATAGAAAAGAAAAAAAAAAATTGAAAACTGAGAAAACTATGGAAAAAAAATTCTTTAAAGCAAATATTACTCCGGTATCTATAGTTCCCGGGTTTCGGCACCAGTTAAGTATTGGCTAAAGTAAAATGTCAAAAAAGAGAAGAAGGAATAAGATGTAACACGCTTCAACTGCTGTAACATACTGGCTTTATT
>NW_027104734.1:294430-298558 GCF_000696795.3 Halyomorpha halys
GAATGTATATAAGAGATGTACCGAATACAATAAATCCAATATGTTACAGCAGTTCAAGCATGTTACATCTTATTCCTTCTTCTCTTTTTTGACATTTTACTTTAGCCAATACTTAATTGGTGCCGAAACCCGGGAACTATAGATACCGGAGTAATATTTGCTTTAAAGAATTTTTTTTCGTAGTTTTCTCAGTTTTCAATTTTTTTTTCTTTTCTATTCTCTCATTTTTTAAAAAAAAAACAATGGCTGCCAACAGTATTGTCAGACAAGGGGTCATGAACCTGGAAGCTTTAAATCAAAATGGGGTCCAGAACCCACCTCCCATGGAGGTGAATCCTACACCCCCAGAGCTTGCCCCACTATCAGAAGTTTCTCTAGCGGGAGCCCACGCCACAACACTTGAGTGGGTAAAAGTATGCACAGCAACCGCCCAAGACTTGAGGAAGGCCGTTTCTGACCTTGAACGGTTTACCAGGGAAACAGGAGAATTGAGCCACTTCATAATAGGGAGTGACCGACAAATAAACCGAATTGAAGCAAAGTCTACTCAATAGTGAAGATGCGGAGGCTTTAAAAGCAGCGGTCGTCTGCAGAGTCAAGAGGAGCATCCTAAATCAGATCCAGGCTGACGAAGAAAGTTATCAAGGAAAGATTAAAGAAGGCGTTTGGAGGAGGACGCTGGACCCCAGAGGAAGACATATTTATGATGATCCGAGAGACAAAGAAACCGAAACAGTCTAGTGGGAAATATGCTGCGGAACTTCAGGCATGCTTTAACAGAATTCAAGAAATACTGAGTGAAATGATGGAAACAATCCAGGTATAGAGTCGGATGCAATTCTTATCCCTGGTACTAAAGATACAGTTGGCAAAGGAGATAGAGAAGGAAGGATTTCCGAGAGAGCGCTCATTTGTGGAAATTGCTCAAGATCTCATAGAAGCAAGTGGTAGAGAGGTAGAGGCCCGTATATAGGTAGAAGAACCAGGGTGGACCCGGACAGAATACCAACGGCCAAGAAACATACCCAACCCTTGTAGGAGGAGAGAACACGGATATGGTAGAAGAGAGAGAGCTATCAACGAAGAAAATAGAAGAAGCCAAGCTAAATCCAGAAACAATAGTCGGCGGGAGGACCGCAAGTGTCACGGTTGTGGAAAGATTGGGCATTTAGTGGCGCACTGCCCGCGCACGAGATGCTTTGATTGTGGGAATGAGGGGCACATAACCAAACAGTGCCCATATTTGTACCGGAGAAAAGATGTGGGCCGGGGTGAACCAACGGAGATCAACGCCCAACAATTACGGAGAAGCCACCGTAGGTTGAGTAGATCTTCAGATGAATCTACGCAGGCATCTGGAGCATCAGAAACCGAAGAGGAAGTCGAGGAGCCAAGAAACCGAGGTAGTCTGGAGGAAAAGGTAAAAACAAGAGGATGGAAACGAGGGAACAGAGGAGAATGGAGGCGAGGGACTGCAGAGAGGAAGAAGCGAGTCATCTGAAGGGGTTGTCAGTGGAGAGGCAGCCGCACACTGCTGAATTATAATGTGAGAGAAAAGAGCGGTGGTCTGCCTATAATAGAGATAGCAGGAGTGAGGTGCCTGGTGGACACAGGCAGTTCCAACACCATCATGTGCCGAGAAGCATTACAAAAGCTCTGTGATGGAGAGAAGAAACTTAAGATTCAGAAATGCCAATGTAAATTGATCCCCCTTGGGGCCTTTGTGAAGTAGAGGGGGAAGTGGAGATAGGGTTGACACGGTGGGGATTTAGTGGGGAAAACTTGCAGGTACATATTGTAGGAAGTATGCCTAGGGAATATAAAGTAATTGTGGGATGTGACCCCCACTAGGGAAGGTGGGAGCTTGGGGTTAGGAACAGCAGAGGAAAATGGAAGGTTAAGTTGGGAGGAAAAATCTACAAATGTCATTTTCAGTGGAAGAATGCGGGTGCTCGGGTTGGAGCAATTAATCAAGCCGAGGACTGGAGACGAAGCCTTAGGAGGGAATACGAAAATATCTTTTTCAAAGAAGGCGACAAGCTCGGGACGACCGGGAGAACAGTCCATGAGATCATACTAAAACAATACAAAGTGGCATACGTTAAAGAGAGGAGACACCCGCAGGCGCTACTTCACCACATTCGAGAAGAGCTTCAAAGTTTAAAACGCCAGGGAATAATTATTGATAGCACTTCCTCGTACAATAGTCCGTTGTGGACAGTGAAGAAGAAGAGCGCGCCTTGTGAATCTATTGAAAAGTACAGGGTGGTGATTGATTACAGGAAGCTGAATGAGAATATCGTTGACAAAAAGTATCCGATCCCCAAATTTGAAGACATTTTGGACAGGCTGAGCGGGGCGACGGTATTCAGCACATTGGACTTGAAGGTCGGATATCATCAAATCAAAATGCACCCTAAGGATCAACATAAGACGGCATTCACATTCGAGAGAGGACACTACGAATTTACAAGAATGCCGTTTGGACTGAAAAATGCTCCTATAACCTTTCAGCGCCTGATGGAGGAGTTTTTGAGGGGAATTAACGAATCTGTATGTCAGATTTATATGGATGATCTCCTAGTGTTCAGTAAGAGTGAAGAAGAACACTTGCAGCATATACACAGAATTCGGGCTGAAGTTATCTGGTGAGAAATCATCGCTTGGGCAGGAACAAATTAATTTTTTGGGCCACACGATTTCCAGGGAAGAAGTTAAACCTGACATGGATAAAGTTGCAGCTATACAGAAGATGGCAATTCCTAGGGATGTGAAGGGAGTTCGTAGGTTGCTGGGAACTTTAAATTATTACCATAGATTTGTGCCAGAAATGGCTGAGTACCTCGTCCCACTCAACAACCTTCTCAAAAAAGGGAGAAAGGTGATCATCACACCGATGGTCAAAGACAATATAAGGTGGTGCATGGAGAAGCTCCAACAAGAGCCGGTTCTTGCGTTCCCGGACTTCGCTCGCCAATTCAATATCACTATGGTTGCGAGTGAGTACGCACTGGAAGTGGTGTTATCTCAAGAAAGTGAAGGAGGAGATCACCCAGTTGCGTACGCCAGTAGGCGTCTGACAGAGACGGAGACCAGATACAGTGCGCTGGAACAAGAGCTCTTGGGAATAGTGTGGGCTGTTGACCACTTTAGGCCCTATGTGTTTGGAAGAAGGTTTAGAGTACACACTGACCATAGGCCCCTTCAATGGGTAGGAAAGTTGAAGGAGTCTTCGGCCAGGATTATGCGTTGGAAGGAGTTATTGGGACAGTACAGTATGGAAATCACATATAAACCTGGAAAAGAAAATGTGGTACCTGATTGGTTATCTCGAGCAATAACAGTAAATGCAATAGAAGAAGAGGCCGGGGAACCGTCCGGGCAATTCCTGTGGGAGTGGACACCGGGACAGGAGGAAGACGATAGGGAAGAATCTTCATCTAACGAGAGCTCAGAGGAAGGAAGACCAATAGTTATGGAGGAACTTGAGGACATCATTAATAATAAGAGGTGGCAGATTATATGGAAGACAAGAACCACTGGATCAGTCAAATTTGAGTGTAACAAGTATGGGAGGAGCAATATCACGACGATTTGGTCGCAGCCAGGCGTGAAAAACGACCAGATTTGTAAAATGTTGAATAATGCTTCCAAGCCTGGAGAAAAGTGTCACCTGTACATTGGGAATGAAACCGTTTGGAAGAAGATCAAGTGGCTATGGCATGATGAACACATAGGAATGGACAGGACATTTGCCCGATGCAAGCTGATGGTGGAAACCCTTCAGGAAGACGAACGCCAGAGAGAGGTGATTGTAGGATATCATCAGGGCAAAACATATCAAAATAACTAAAATAATAATAAATAAATAAAACACTCGGAGACCCTGCAAGCATTGAAGAGAAGGTACTTTTGGTGGGGGATGAAGAAGACGATCAGTGAAGTTTTAGGAAACTGCGAAGTTTGTCTACGCACAAAGTATGACAGACATCCACCAAAACGCAGACAAGAGGAGACACCTACCACAGATGCAGCGCTTAAAGATCTACAGGTCGACACTTTGAGAGGATTTAAATGGATCATCATAATTGATCTCTTCAGTAAGGCCGTAATGGCGCACCAGGTGCA
>NW_027104734.1:298711-306164 GCF_000696795.3 Halyomorpha halys
TATATTTATGTATATATTTCCTATATTTCACTAAATTAAATCTAACAAATTAAGTCCATTAAATTAGAACATCTGTAGAACATTGTTTTACTTTAATGCCAATTTTTTTGGCTCACAGCTACAGTAACAGAATAAATAATTATCTGTCACAGCCGGATTCGAACACAGAGCTATACTGCTTTATATATATACATGACATGATCAAATTAGTGGGAATGTTACATTATTACATATGTGGTTGCACTGGCACAAAAAACCGTAATCATGTTTTTAAATATAATTGAAGTAACAATATAAGGCTTAATTTGGATTCAAGGTCTGTTTCAACTTCCTATTCAATATGACCATGCTTCAATAGTGATCCATTACATTTTAATAAATTAAAAAAAGGGATAAGCCTCAATAAATAAATAACAGGTTCTTTTAAATTTTTGATTCCCTTATTTTTTTATGACTCTAAGATATACGTGTTATCTTATTTTTTACATCCAGACAGTAAAACCTTACTAACCTTATTAACCAATAAATAGACAGACAGAGACACAGAGCTCTTTTGAACCAACATGAATTGGAATTAATTGATACATCAGTTCATTACCAAGCAATTGCCAAATAATATTAATGTGCAATTTAAGTTGTAAATAGAAAACAGAACACATTAATGAACTTACAGCAAAATCATCATCACTTTCAGCTTCACTGATCACACCCGGATCTGCTTCACCTAATACTTGCTGGGAAGTGGGGGTGGCAATATTTGAAGAAATATCTTCATCTTTATGAGATGATTTTGAGAATTTCCCACCTGAGAGACATATTGAATAGATTTTAGAAAACAAGTATAATAAATATTAATAGTACTATAAATCTTTTAACATTTTCGTTTTTCAAAATGAGTGACAGGATAAAAATCACCATTTTTACTTACCTTGTACCACCTAACTGGAATATTCATGAATAAATAGTGACATAAAGTCATTTGGTGGCAAACAAAGGTATTGATAATTTTTCTGAGATAAGAGAAAAACAGAATTAAAAAAAAAATGTATTCCTTTGTAATGAGTTATGTAAGTTAATCAGTTTTAGTCTGATTAATATAATATGATAGTGATTTGCAAAGAAATGAGGGGAAGTTATCTATAGAGTACCACCCTATTCTAACCATGGTGGAGGGTCAAGTGTAGATTTTATGGGACCAATACAGAAATAAAAGTTGACACCCAGGTCAGATTCACATTGGCACTGTCATGAGCAAGTTAAAGTTAGTGCCACAACTCGCTCAGCAATGAATGGACTATATTTATCTAAACTACCCAGTTGAACAAGTGAAATTATGTTGAGAGGTTGAATGATGCTCTATATGGTTAACTGTATTGTGAATCATAGTTGGAGCTCCTAACATAATGCAAAAAATACCATAAAGCTTTTTATTTAGTTCCTACTGAAATTACTGTATCAGTATTTATTAAACTAATATTTAAATTATAAGTATAAAATAAAAAAATATTTAATTTCTTTTACAAAAAGGTTTAAGATTATTTGTCTGTCATACAACACATGACAACTGAAGTTTCGATAAATGCTGTGAATTCAGAGAAACCCTAGTACAATTCAAATTTTATTCTTTTGTTACAGACAAGAGATTAAGAAAGGTAGTACTGTTGCAGTACTTTATAATGAATCACCTAACAAGATTATATTAAACTTAGTACTATAAGATAATATTATCAGATATGCAATGGATATCATATGGCAATTAACAAAAATTGATTATATCTTACTTATCTTAGAAGCCAATTTTTTTAATCCTTTACGCTTGTCAATACTGCTAATACTGATCAAACTACCACCTAAAAAAATTAAATAAGAAAAAAATTATTACATGATATAAAAGGTATTATGTATGGACAAGATAATCCAAATAAATTAGGTGTAAGAATAACTTAATAAAGAATAAAGTAATAAGTATGTTACACTAACCTATATTTAATATTTTCTCAACATAAGTAATATAAGCAATATAAATATAAAGATAAATGAAGTTGTATGAACCAGTGTATGGAATGGAAATCCAAGGAACAACCATATTTAAGACATAGACTCTGATAATGGCATCTTACCATGTAAACAACCACATGAACTTTCTTGAATGGACTGTACATGAAGTGCCATTTTATTAGAAATGAGGACATAATTAAAAAGATTTTTAATATATACTTGAACACATCGTTAGTATAATATAGTGGTATTTACCAATGATATATTATCTATTGAAGAATGAGGGGTTGGAAAATAAAACCTGATCAGGTATAAATTTCTTAATTTTAAAAATTTTCCAGAGGAGGGATAAAATACACAAGCCAACAATGGTTCTATGACAAACGAAAACACTGATTTAGTATGTATACATATATATAGGAAAATACGAGACACTCTGAAAACAACACACACACAGAACCATCCACATAGGAGACTCATGTCTAACACTGAGGCTCACTGACTGACCCTTGGACCATTCCTACCAGGAATTTTTATCACATACTTGACCTAACTCAACAACAGAACAATTGCTGTGACAGAAGGTATGGATTTAAATCAGAGAAATATAATTATTTTACTTTTGTATTGCCAATTTCTTGGAACATACCTATATTTTACTTGTGTTTTGTCAATTTCTTGGTAGATTTGATGTAATTTCTGTATATACTTTTCCGTATACACCATTCTAATTCAGTATCTCTCCTCAAGCCCTGAGGTGGGGCTAACAGTTGATTTTAATAATAAAAAATTTTATGACCTTTCGTCAGATCATAATCCAGTTCTACTTTTTTTATATTCAAGCTTCGTGCCTAAGCCCTCCACTCCTTCATTGATTACAGGAAGAGTTGACTGGGACAGATTTAGATACAACTTGGAACAAAAACTAGACTTGAATATTCAACTAAAGACAAAACAAGACATCGACGAAGCTATAGAAAAACTCACAGAATCAGTAAGAACAAGTATAAATGACAACACTTATAAAACTAGTAAAACGAATAATAATAAACAAACTAACCTGCCACAGTATATTCATATCTTAATAAGGGAAAAACGAAGAGCAAGATCGAAGTGGCAAAGGACCAGATATCCAACTGACAAAACGTATTACACCAAATTAAATTGACTAACAAACTTAAAGCAGAAATTAGAAAATTCAAAATTTACTTAACTTCACTGAAAATTTTAGAACTACTGACAAATCATTATGGAGAACCACCAAACAGCTGCTGAAATTCAAAGATTTTAACTATCCTCTTCTCACCAAATCCCAAACCTGGACCAGAACTGACGAACAAAAATCGCAAACCTTTGAACAATACCTTTCTAAAACCTTCATTCCGCATCCCGATATCCTTAACCCAATTCACCTTGAATGTATTGAAGCAGAACTCAATATTCCACTCCAAATGACTCACCTAAACCATTTCATCCTTCTGAAATATCCAGCATCATTGAGCGATTACATACCCACAAAGCTCCTGGATACGACCTAATAACATTCCACACCCTTAAACTTCTTCCTCAAAAACCCATCCTATTCCTCATCTACATATATAACGCCGTTCTCCGTTCCACATATTTTCCTGACCCTTGGAAACTATCTATAATCAAAATGATCCCCAAACCCCAAAAGCCACCAGAACACCCATCCTCTTACCGTCCCATCTCTATTACCAATCATGGGAAAAATCCTCAGAAAACTTATTTTGAAATGCCTATACCCCATCCTACATTCCAATCATATAATCCCAGATCACCAGTTTGGATTCTGAACATCCCACTCTATGATCCAGCAATGTCATCGTGTGGTGGACGTTGTCTCGTCTTCTTTGGAGCGCGGAATGTACTGTGCGGGAGTCTTTTTCGATATAGAGCAGGGTTTTGATCGAGTCTGGCACCCGGGACTGCTTTACAAACTCTGTAAATTCCTATCTCCTACATATTTTCTCATCATCTGTTCCTTTCTTACTAATAGATTATTCCAAGTAAACCACAATGGTTCCTAATCATCCCTCTATTTTCAATCCACTGGTGTTCCTCAAGGTAGTATCCTCGGTCCAATCCTCTACACCCTCTATAGAGCTGACATCCCAACAACTCCTAACACTATCCTTACCACGTATGCTGATGACACATGTGTGCTCACAGTTAGGAATAACCCTTTGTTTGCATCCCAAACTCTCCAGTCGAAGAATGGTGTCGAAAGTATTATCCTTACTAGCACAGAACCAAGAATTGATTTGAATATTTTTGTTAATCTAAAAAGTGTAAGATATGGAAATAAAATTTCAGGGTAAAAAAATAAAATGTATGTTGAAAGAATAGGTGTTATGAAAATAAATGAGATCTTCTATTTTAAATACTTGTGATTATAAAAGCAAATAGCCACAGGATTACAATCATCAATAAATACACTTAAAATGAATAATCTTGTTAATTAGAATTAGAACAAAGATTAAAGAAATTTGAAGAAAATAGTAAATAAAAATACCAAAAGAATGAGCAGCTTGCGAAAGTTGACCCAAAGATGATTTATGTTTTTCCTTTTTAGATAAATTAGACAAACTTCCAGACTTAACAATGAAAGATATTTTGACTTCTAACTCTCCCCTGTCCTTTTTCTTTTCTTTTCCAGGCTTATCCAACAATTTAAGCCACCTGAAAAATAAAAATAAAACTTATTAATGATGAAATAATACTTTATTTTATTCATGACCAAAAAAGGAAAAGGAAATACAATGAAACTTCTCAATAACAAATGTTTATGTGGCAAATATTGGTTCATTATAAAGAAGTATTCACTAAACAGAAAGACTAAACTATGAATTTTATCACAAATATCAATCATTTCAGTGAAAATGAATCTAAGAAACAGAAATGAAGATGACAAAAAAATAAAATAGATGAAAAAAATGCTTGAAGGTCCAGAGCTCCAAGAATGCTAAGTAACAAATGCGTTGTAAATAATTTTCCCATATAAGTTTAAAATGTAAGAACAAATATATTTATATTTTTCTTTTATACTTTCATGCTTGTTTAGCTAAGCCCTGGTGAAGGCCTAAATCTGCACACATTAGAAATAAGATTTCAGTTACTCATTATTCATTCATTATATCTACAGTCAATGATATCTTCACCGCTACAAAACAATTTATGAATTTTGTAATAATTTTTATTTTCTCTTAGTAGGGTTCAAAATCTAACCTTTCGCACTCAAATGGTGACAATATGTTGACACAGTAAATTCTTAGGTAACTCGAATGGCGAATATATGTGGCCACTAGGTACTGTTGTGTTGTTTACATAATGACAAGGCAAGAGAAGTACTATCGGAAGTATGCTCCTGTCTTATCAGTTTCACAAGGTCTTTGCTAGCTTTCGGATGTATTTTTGTTGTAAAAAAGTGATTGTGAATTTTCGTCCTGTAAGTAATTTTTTTTAATACCTATTAAAATGGATGAAAATTTTGAATTGAGTGATCGTGAAGATGATTTTATTTTTGAAGTGTTAAGTGACAAAAATAGTGATAGTCTGAGTGATTATCACACTTTGAGTGACGAATCTGACTATATTGGATATAAAAAACAGAAAGCAGTTCCTCTTTCGTCATCTAGTAGCTCTTCAAGTATTGAAATTTCTCAGGATGATGAGCGGGTGGTTATTTCTAACATAAATGAGCCTCCAAACGAAATAAAATTTGATGTTGGTTATCAAAATGTTGGATCAAATATTCTGTCAACTGGGCTCGAGTGCAAAGGGCTGAAATATTTAATTAAGGCCAACTCATCCAAGACCTAATAAACCAAAAGTACATTACAAGATTCACCAACCAAAAAAATGCACATTTAATGAGAAATTTTTAGGTAACTATAATTTAATTTTTTTCCCCTTCATTCTAAATACAGGAAACATTTACCTACTTCCAAAGACAGACAGAATAGGTTAAAATTAAAACAATATAAATGAAATAATTTATAAAATAAAGAAAAAGACCACATATATTCTCATTAATATGCTATAAATATTTGTTAAGAATAATCATCAAAATTGGGGTATGAAGTTATTTACAAATTACTAGATTAGTAAATATTAGTTGGAAAAATCTTTCATTCATTCAAATATTTTCTGTGAGATTTAAATAAATAAAAATACAAAAATGTTCCCAGGATAATATAGATCATGATTTGTAACTAACCAGCACACTACTCCACAAAATATTAAGCAATAAGCTTCACAAACTTAAATCTAATGGTATAAACACTAAGTTAGGGCATATACAAACAGGATGATCTAGAGATGTAGTTGATTGGGACCATAGAAATTTAGACTAAAATTAATTTCCTAGAGAAATTTTTTAAGTATTATTTTTTCTTTGAATTACTAAGAGGTGCATGAGCACTGGGCAGGAAAGCAGGCATTACAACACAGCTTAATTAACGGAATTTTATTAGTCATGGAACTCTTTATTGGACAACAATGTGCTTTCTGTTTCAGGATAATACACTAATAGACATTACATAGAACAAAGGGTTCCAGGGCTAATAAAACTCCCCGAATCAAGCTGCTATAATACCTACTTTCACTCAGTCATTCAAATAAAAAATAATTCTCATTATTTTTTTACACAATTTAGACAATATTATTTTTGGTAAATGAATTCCTATAATAACCTATTTCTATTAAACAATTTTACTAGAAGATCTTGAGTTTTTAATATATTAAACACAGATAGCATTATTATTAGCAACAGATAGATAGCAGAAACCGTTTCTGGACACCCAATATATTTTTTTATGAGAGAACAAACTACATTGTAGTGGTAGGTAAAATATGAAATTAAAAGAACAAATAATATGGCACCCTATAGCTTTCACAATTATTAAACAAAACAAAAACAACAATTTCAGCTATACTGTGAGTTTTTATTTGAGCCTATTTAATTAGTAATTTAACAGGTGAAGAAAGAAACATACTAAAAAAAAAAGTGTTTTTTGGGGGGAGAGGTTAAAGTCTTATGTACCCCAAATAGGGAAGGAAGAGTTTATGCTACAGGTTATCAACAAATTCTAGCCAGAATCGGAAAGTTGAGATTTATTTCATTGTACTACTAATTAACTCAAGCTGGATTCATACCGGTACCGCTTATGAATAGAGAATGCTAAGGAGAGGAAACAAGAATAATGACTATCTTGCTGGAGTATACGAGAATTATAAGTTCACTAACAGCGAAACTTGATACCTTAAATTGGAAGAAAATAGTTGACCATATGAAGTAGATTGAAGGAAGATAGTCTGGGTGGCGGTCAATTAAGGTTTCAAAACCGTAACAAAAAACTATTTATTGTTAGCCAAAAGTACTACTACCAAAACTATTAAAGTTAACAATAAATAAATAAATAAAACTTAAATA
>NW_027104734.1:306249-332426 GCF_000696795.3 Halyomorpha halys
GGTCAATTTTTTCACTATTGACCGCAACCCTGACCATCTTCTTATATATCAATTTTTACGGTCAACTATATATACATATATATTAACAATAAATAGTTTTTTGTTACGGTTTTGAAACCTTTCTTGATATCTTAAAAAGTTAAAATATTGATTTAATCACTTCTATGTTTCATAAATAACATCAGAAGGTATTCATGATAATGAATCTAAATGATTTTAGAAAAGTATAAATAGGAGTCAGTCGATAAACTAAAAAAGAACATATTTCCATTGAAGGAAATAGATGGTGACTTAAAAGTAGGTTGGTTATCTGGTTTTAAAAATAGTACACATATTCTACTATTTTCTAATAATGTTGATACCTAGAGAGGTAAAATGTTTCCAAGTCAATATTAACAGAAAAAAAAAAGTGAATAATAAAGACTTAAACAATATTTTATTTAAATATTTCAATAAATTAGCACTACTTGACATCAAAAGTAGATACAAAGGATGGGATTACATGCAGCAATTATAGTTTTAAGACAGTAACAAATGTGGATGTGGTAAGAGGTTTTGTGTAGATAAAAGTTTGAAAAATCTTCCATCTTCAATTATACCTATATTTATGAATGTGTTTATGAAAGAACGAAAAGTATCAAGTTAAAATATTTTCAATGGAATGGACAATTTTACATCGAATAAATGATTATAAAGATTTTCTAACAACTCTTTAGCCACCCATTTAATTGACATCCAAATATTTAATAATAACATTTTATTTAATTAATCAATAGAAAAAAAAATTCTAAAAATATTTTTATAGAGATATAATAAAAATTCTATAAACTACACTTCCAGTTTGATAGTGGTTAAGATGAAGACCTAAAATTATTTAATATAAGTAGGAAAGAATGTTGGCCATAACTATAAAAATCCTCAAAATTTGAATGAAATGATTTAAAATTTTCAGCGAAAATTGAAAAAGAAAGACAATTTATAAAATTATTTAAATGATATTAATCAGAATAGCAGATTACTAATAACTACTTAAGCATTAATTAGCCATTAATAAATAATAAATTAGATGAAAGAATTTATGGAATGATTTAAGACTATACATAACTATGGCATTACTACAGAGCAAAAATCTAATAAAGAGAATAATACAGGGGACCTCCGTTTCTTACATTATAGCAGTACTTACATGGTGAATTACATATCTTGTTGCTCAAGACAGAAAAGCAAGGGTGATACAAAACAAGTCCAGAAAACGTCATCCAAATAGCTTTGTATAAGACCTTCATCATAATGGTAGAAGAGGCCTAAAACATGTTGAAGACAAGAACAAGGATTATGGAGCTATTTTAAGAAGAGCCGACTTTCAATAAATAAAACAGTTGTAAAAGGGGAACAGTTGACCATTTTAAACTGTTAAGTACTGACCTAACAGATGCCATCCAGTGTGAGGATTGAAACAACAAAATAAAAACTATTTCCAATGAAGAGACTAGTTAAAAAGATACTTAACAGAAAAAAATAATTTCATGAAGGTGATTCTGCAGCAGTTACTGTCATCATCAAGCAATTGCTAAAACTGAACAGAAGACCTCATACCTCTCTAAGCTTACTATCATAATCTATTGTGGTCTAATAACTAATACTTCTTTCAAAGCATCACGAACATAAATCTTGAGAAAAATATTTATAGAATGATTAATAAGAGAACATTAACAGTTTTAGGCCTACCTTCTACACCATAACCCCTGATGAAGACCTGAAACTTAGGTCGAAACGTCGGCATAAAATAAATAAATATGGTTTTGTTTATTTATGTTGTTCTTTTCTGACCGCACCCCCTGATAAACTTCTCCGATAATTAATAAGAGAATATATACATTTTTTTTATTTTTTACTATAAAGTGTAAGGTATATAAAACAAAAAGACAGGGAATTCCAAAAACAAAAAATTGTTTAAAAGCATAAGCCAAGGCTCGACCATTTTTGAATATTAAATATTCAAAATTGGCTTGAGAATAAAAATTTGGATTGATAACATGGACAATAAAGTATAAAATCGATATACGATTTAGTAACTAAATTATTAAATCTGATTACAAAAATAGTAAATTCCTTTGCTAGTAATATCCAGTTAAATTAGTATGGCTGGACATTTTTTGGCGGACTATCGATAATCATAATAATTAGTTTTTACAAACTACAAAATCTAAAACCTGAAACATTGTTGATGCTTAATTTACACTACATAGAAAATTGCATTCCTAATGGTTGAGGTATTTTAGCTTCTAAATATTTAAATACAAATAGTGAATGAAGCAATAATACACGACATGAATTAAAGCACACTAATGAAATGTTTCCACTGCACAGAAGTAGTTAAATAAATAAATTTGCATCAAAAGTGTTAACTAATTATGCAATCACAAAAAATCTTTAAAAATATGTAAGCAGATGTCTGTCCCTTTTCTCTATTTTATTCTTAATTGTAAAAACCTAATCAAGAAAAATAATAGATACAATTTTCCAGCTAGAATTAACAACTTCAAGGGAGGGAGATTTCTCTAATGGAAAAAACTTCCAATACCAGGCTGCTGACAATTAAAACATTAACCTCACCCTAAATAAAAACAGATTATTTAGACTTCACCAAAATAAAACTGAAACCAATGGTACAGAAAGGCCCTCACAAGAAATATTAGAAGCAAATATTGGTTCCCAGAGTTCTTGTTCAGAATGATCTGGGTTTGATTCCCACCTCGGACTGCTAATATTTATTTCTTAGCTGTCATGAGTAGTGAACGTTAAAACTCCAACTATAGTAAGTATGAGGTAGCAAGCTCTAAGGAACCACTAGAAGTTGGTAAAAAATACCACTAAGTCTAACTCCTAGACTAGTTCTCTCACCATTATCAGTACCTGTAAACAGATTGCATACCGAATATCATTGATGAATCCTTCAAGATTTCAGAGGTTAAATGTTCACAATTTTTCATGATACAGCGAAGGCAATTAACTACAATTTTTTTTCCTAATGGAGATTTCAATAAAATGTAAATAATAATCACAGACCTAAAAATTATAAACAGAGTAGTGACTGAACATGTTAATCACTAGTACATTCTTGAGCCCGAAGCAGAGTTGATTCGAACTGGGCATAGGTGAAAATGAATTTATTTGATGATAGATCTTAGAATGAACCTCAATTTTCTCACTGTGGCTAGAATAAGTTGGTTACCTGAAGGTATCCTTAACATAACCTATAACCTATACTTCCTGCCCAAATTGGACATTGAATCCCAATAAACAAAAACTTAAATCTGAAAAAAGAAAAAAATTATTATTTATTACAAGACAGGCTTAAAAGTAAGCCAACAAGTATTATTGTGTCTTAGTAAAAATAATATTTTTTTTTAAATTGTTAATGTAACAAAATGTTGGAAATATAATTTTTTTAAAATTTTTTATTCTTATTATTTTGTTTTTGTTATTCACAGGTTATATTTTTTTATAATAAGGATATTAACACAGAAAATTCAGTGGCTTTGCAAATTATTTCATACTTTTTCTCATAACTTTTCTCCTTAAGAAATTATAAAATTTAAAACAATAATCTTTGCCTAAACAGTCATAAGTCGAAAATTTAGGAATGCAGTATGTTCGAAATAAAACAACATTATATACAAGTTTTAATTTTCATCCAAATCAGCAATACTAAATATGTTTTTTTACCACAGTATAATGAATTCAAATAACTATAACAAAAAAGGAAATGATAGGTGTAATGGCAGTGTCTTTAACAACTAACCATGATAACCCTAGTTATGAATTATAAATGGCAGAATACACAACAAATTTAATATTCAACTCATAATCCAAACAAACATATGTAAATAACCTAATCTTTTAACACAGAGTTGTAGAGCCTAAGAAGTAATAATAATAACTTTGTTAAAACAAAATTAAAAACTTTTGTTAATATTTACCTGTTTTTGGGTCTTTCGTATACATCCATTTCAGCTAATGGTATATTCACTCGTCCTAAAAACTCATCCATACCTAAGAGATTATGATGCAAGGCAGTTAGTACTATTTCTGCCTTGTTCCCTTGTTTAGGAATAAGCCTGGAAGGGAAAATAATGAACTATTACTTCAACATTAAAAGTAATGTTCTTTAATAAATTGAATGAAAATTAAAATTTTTGTTAACTCATTCATTTTTTAAAATATTAAATCGTATAAACTTATTCATTTCTAAACTTCTAAACTATCAGCAGAATGCCTTTTGCATCCCAGAAAACTGAGGCCATGACTGTCTTTACTTTCTTTGGTGGTGGTGACTCAGCATGTTTCCACTGCTTTGACTGCTGTTTTGTCTCTGTGGTATAGTAGTGGACCCAAGTTTCATCTTTAGTCACAAACCGGCAAAAAAATCTTGTTGGTTGTACTGAAAACGGCCAGATTTTGTTCGGACAATTCCAATCTGGTGCGTTTATGGTCCAATGTCAAGAGCTGCGGCACCCATCTTGCGGATAATTTTTTCATTTCCAATTCTTCGGTTAAAATGTGATATAGTCGTTCAGATGACATCCTACAGCTTCAGTAATCTCACACTTTCAATCAACAATCCTCCATGACCTTTTTATGATGCACTTTTGCGATAAATTCTGGGGTTTTAGCACTTTTTGGCCATCCACTACGCGGATCATCATCTAAGCTCTCCCGACAAAATTTAAACTCGCTGGTCCACTTGGCAACAGTTGAATATGAAGGAGCAGAGTCCCCTAGTGTGTTCTGAAAGTCGGCATGAATTCCTTTGCTTTTATACCTTTCATTACAAAGTACTTAATCACTGCTCGAATTTCAGTTTTTTCCGTTGTCACAAATCACTATGTATGAAACAACAACTAAGAGTCGTCACTACCACTTACACCACATTTTCACTCACAAAGGATGTGTGATTATTGTGTGGGAACCTCGCTGCTCTAGCACTGACATCTAGCGGTGATTCCGAACTTTTCGAACCACCCTTGTACAAAACTGGATAAGTTCAGAGGATATAAATTTTATAAATGTGAAAAAAAAACAAACTTGAAATAGATCTTATTTTATTTCTGAAATTTATTTATTTAGCAAACATTAACAGATCAATACTTACAATTCACATTTTTCATGCCATTCAATAACTCCTATGGCTTTCTCTTTTATAGAAGTTTGAAAAGTTTCTTTTCCCAACCCAATGGTAACAAAGGCATCATTAGTACCTAAAAAGAAAAAGAGGGAAATTTGTATTAATAATATTATACACCTAAAACAGTTGTCAAAAAGAGAGTAAAACCCTAAAGTATAAAAACTTTGCAAAATGTCAATGTTATTTTAATGCTAAAAATCACATTGAATAGAACAATGTTACAACATATTATTGAATTTTGGCAATTATTTACTATAGATTAAATTTAAAATACCATAAAAATAAAGTGAATTATTACTATCAAGGCCATATCCAATTTTAAACTAATTAGAATAGATATTAACTTATGCTACGGAGCTAAAAAAACAAGAAAAGACTGCTATCACAGTTAATTACTTCAAGCAGAACCAACTAAGAGTGACTCGAAAGGGGTTATGACAGTAAATTGTTGTTATAGTAACAAGTTGATCCTGTTCCTCACACAGCATATCCTTTATATGTGTGTATATATGATAGTGTGTGTGTGTGTATGTGTGTGTGTGTATATATATATATATATATATATAGGTTTTGAAATGAAGGTTCACAAAACTACTAATATATAGTGCAATCTCCGACTAATAAATATTACTATCAAGATATGGTTTAATACAAACATTACTTATTATTACCAACTAGAGTGTGTTCAACATTATGATGTTTCTGATTCAGTCCTTCCCTAAATCTGAAGATGAAAACATCATAATGTAGAACACACCGCAGTTAAGAATTGTAAGTAATGTTTGTATTAAGCCATATCTTGATTGTAACATTTATTTGTCAGAGATTGCACTATGTACTTGTAGTTTTGTAAAAATTATTTAAAGAGAATATATGTTCTAATAAACTGTATTTTTTCTCATTGTAGGCCATGACTATGCAAACAATAAAGTTGCGAAATGTCGCCAAAAGATGTATTATTACAAAGTTCTATTATTGACTGATCCTCAATACCCACCAAAAAGAAAAGAAAAAATATATATAACATTATGCCAAGATGTTCCCAGCCTTATATAGAGAAGGTATGGTTATGATTTGTGCAATCCATTATTTGACTTCAGACATCTGTTACAAATTCTATCTGCCAAATGATTAGTAATTAATTATAACATAAAAAAAAAAAAAAAAAAAAAATTGGAGAGGGCTTTAAATGGTGGAATCATGAAGCTGGAGCAGCTGTCAACCAAAAAAATTTGCTTGGAAGAAGTATCAGTCTAATCACACACTCCAGACCCTAAAAGAAATAGGGTTAAGATTGTTGTTTATGGTGCAAGGAAAGAATCTTTGAAGGAGTTCATAGATCAAGAAGTTAAACATATTTATGAAGAAAATAAAATCTGTGAAAATAGAAACACTAATGAAATAAAAACTATAAATGAATGATGGTAAAATTCATACTGAAAAAATTGTAGATAGATGAAAGATAGGAGATGTAAACATGACTGTGGAAAAGAACAAAACTGCTAAGTGGCAGGATTTGATCTAATCTTTTCACATATGATTAAATACAGAGGAAAAGAGGTGCTAAATACTTTACAAAACCTCTTCCAGAAAGTATGTTATCGAAGAAGATAGTCAAAATATTTGAAAAAGTAATAAATCTATTTCTTTTTATAAGCAGGTGTCATAAAAAGACTGTAGCAACTAGAAGCCCATTGAGCTCTCCTCAATTGTAAATAAACTAAAAAATACTCCAATCTAGACTCAAAATTTAATAGATTACCAAATGTAGTATACCTAGGAGTTCAATACTATTTGCAGATAAAATTATTTTCCTTGAAGATAACAAAGAGAAACTTCAGCAGGCCATAATAGTGTCCGGAAGAGATTCTGGAAGTGGGCATACAGATTAATATAGCCTAGAGCCGAGTAATTGTAGTTTCTAAAGAGAAAAGAAATGTGCATCGATATTGTAATGGAGCAGAATCAGAAAGAACAATAAATACACCCACAAAGTAAGATTAATTAGCAAGTCAAGAAAAATAAACCAAGAAATTACAAACGGAATAAATAAAGTAAATTAAATCTATTGCCAGATTAGTAACACCATGGTTAGAAAATAAGAGATGAAGTAGAACTCCACATTTGTAAAGCAGTTTAATCTTTAACCTGATGTATGGGAATAATTTGAGGTTTGGTAAATGCACAAATAAGCCAAATCACAATCAACAGCAGAAATAGTTTCAAGAAAGATAAGCAGATAAACCCGAAAGGATAAGGTAAAGAATAAGGGTATTCAGTAATCAGCATTATGTTTTTGAAATATGAAATTAATTAAAACTTACAATATTTGTCAAAATTTAGGTGAAAAATACACAAAAAAATCATGTGTTGTTTGAAATAATATTAAGAGAAATAAGGAGGATTAATCCAGTTATAATAATTAAAATGTTTACAAAAATAAAACCTAATTAGAAAACATAAAAACTAAAAATACATTAATAACACTGCAATTTATATCAATAATTCTTTTCTTATAGCATTTTTCGTACATCATTATAAGAGAATTTTGCATGTTGAATCATTACATACTAAACATTTTGGGCTGCATTTATGGTTATATGTTCCTGAAAAAATAGGTAGAATATTTTCCTTGACCCAGAACTCACTGTCTGTTATTGAAGTAACAAATACCATAATTTTTGTATATTCTTTTTAGATGTGGCTATTTGTCAATCTACTTCGACAATGCTTAAGACATAGCTTATATGACTGTTCTTTGAAAAATGAGCGAGGACCCATCGCAGGGTTGAAGCACCTATTGATAGATAGATAAAGAGCAATCTCTAAAAGATATAAAGTATTCCACAACTAAGTGGCAATCTTTATTGAGTAGACGGGTAGGTACTAGTTCTTAAGCACTTATCCAACCTGGCAGATAGGAGGGTATTTACTTTTACAAAATGACAAAACCATTATAAGCTTGCACCAGAAAGTGATTTGTATTAGTGAAAATTTAGGCACCAGCCTCAAATGAAAAGGATCTGTTGAGATTCTGTTTATCTTAGGAGTGGAAGTCGACAGCTGTAAAATAGATAATAATAATATTCCACAAGACAATATGATGTGTTAAGTGGATTTTTATAAATAAAATCTAATGAAAAAAAAGAAAGGAGAGTGCAAACATAAGATACTAGCATCTGTATGTATGTGATATGTAAATATACTTTTAAGAAAAATGAGAAGTGATAAAAATATTAAAAACAATAAACAGTGCATCAATATTCCTTAAAAAGATATCAAGGGACAGAATATTAGTTCCCATGACAGACAAAACCACAGGTTCCCTAGAATTAAGTTTACAAATTATCTATAACAGACAAATTTATGATTTTTTTAACTTATAATTAAGATTATTTTTAGTAATATTCCAATTATAAATATGAAGCAGAAAATAGTTGTTTAATCAAAAAAGACTGTTATTAAATAAGGAGTAAATAAATAGGCTTACAATTAAAATCTGTGTCAATAAGATCAGTTCAAAATAAATTGTGGCTAAAACTATTTAAAATCTCCACTATTAACAAGACATAAAGAACAAAGTCAATTATAGTACGTAATTCCTTACCATTTTTCCCTTTACTAAGCAGTCCTCTAGCTTTATGCACTAAAACAAAAGAGACATAGTTAAAAACTAAGCAAATAATGAAACCAAAATTACAAAATAAGATCTGCTTACCAGTAACTTGAACATGTGTTGGACTCCACATATTTGAAGTAATTTAACTTAACAACCGATAACTAAACAACAATTAAACAAAATAAAACAAATTATAAACTCATAACGAAATGACAACAACCTAGTAGGTTACATTTGCTAACAGCAATAAGATAAGAAATGAAACTGCAAAGAAGTCAGAATGAAGTCTATATCTATACCCCCAAAGTAGAAAAGAACAGGTCAATTGAAGGGTGCGATTTTGTAATTGTCAATGATTGTATTATAACTTAAGTGTGATCTTTTCGCAAAAAATGGGGATAGATGGTATCATTCCCCCAATAATAAGTAACCTAGGTACCTAATCATCTTAACTGCGAATATTTTAATTAAATATAATTCAAAGAGTTCTACTTTAAATGGCTTTTGGACGTAATTTATTGAGGTCAGTTTTCCAAAATGTGTGAAGTGTTCTTTTTTTGTTATTTGTTTTGTACGGATATGAATTCCACCGATATTCGTGTAATTTTTTGTATGAGTATAAACTTGGTATCAATCCTGCTAAGACTACACCCAATATAAACCAGTCCATTAGAGAGAATACTGTTAAAGATAGAAAAGTGCAGCGTTGGTTTGAAAAAAATCACTACAAAACGAACCACGAGGAAGACCCAAAACGTATTCATCTCACAAAACTATTGTGAAATTAAAAGAATTGAAATGAAGTTTTGCAGCAGCCAGCCTCTTCATCGGACCTCTCGCCCACCGACTTTTTATAGATCGGATACATATTGATCACTGAGGTGTTTATTTATGATTTTATTTTTGACGAAGTAGCATTGAGGATTTCAGGAAGGACTTTGGATTGTAAGGGTTGGGTACGAGAGCCATTCGAAGATTTAGTGGAGCCCCAAAGTTCAACTCCGAGTGTCCAGACAGACCTTTATGATCATGAAGATCAATCTTTTGTAATGGATTAGAAGTTTAGACCGTTTGTCTATTAAGTGTTGTAATAATTTTGTGTCTTGTGTAAGGATTCCAAGTTTGCCGTTTTTCTAGATGTAGTCCAGGGTAACGGATCTTTCAACATGGGAAAGGGGAATATTATTATAGGATACTGGTCCAACAATTACCATTACAGTAGTTCATCAAGTAATTGTATTTCTTCAATTCCAAGTTATAGTAATTGTAATTATAATTAATTTTTGCCTAGCTCTGATTTTCGGAAATATGTTTTCTTCAACCAGAGAAAATATTTTTTTCTTTTTTCTCCTCTAGTTAATTTTCAAATTGTTTCATATATTATATTTATCCATTGTTTTATTATGAGTGATGGATGAAGATTTAGTTGAAAAAAATAGGAAGAAACTGTTGAACGGTGGTTGACACAAATATATTGTTTTTACTGTTTTATTTGTTACGGTTATATAACATAAAATGTTCTAACTGTAGTGCGAACAAAGAACACTAGCTTAGAAGTGCTCACAACAAAGACTACACAACATGTAATGCCACAGCGGCTAATGAACTACAATCGATATATTCACAGTTTGCCTCAGAGCAACATGTATACAATAAAAAATGAATTTTTATTCTGATATATACTATATTTTTGAAACTAAAGGATATATATACAAAAAATAAAAATCTGGTGGGCACTTGGAATTAAAATAATGTCTATATATTTCAAAACAACGATTACTTTATAATTCAAGATGGGAATACTTCCCCTTATTATATATTTTAGATTTAAGCGAATGAAAGTAAAAGTTGATTATTGTCATGAAAACCATGAAAGCTCTAAGCATTTATTTTCTCCATTAGTTAATCATAAAATTATTTAAATATAAGAAGATGGTCAGGGTTGCGGTCCAAAAATGGAACAAATAGTTTATAACTATTTTAATGTACGACGTTTTGCCCCACTTTGCTGGGCTTCATCAGAGCTGTTCAAAGCGAACGATTGAACAGAACCTTATTAATAGGTTAACCTATTAATGATAAACCTATTAATAGGTTCTGTTCAATCTTTCGCTTTAAACGTCGGACATTAAAATAATTATAAACTATTTGTTCCATTTTTTAACCGCAACCCTGACCATCTTCTTATATTTAGATTTTTACGATCAACTACATATACATATATATAAAATTATTTAATATGGTATTACCTGAGAATCACAGTAGATTCCACCTGGTTTATAAGACATAGCCAATTGCATTTTGAACTAAAAGTGAAATACATAGTTGATTTCATTAAAAAACTATTTACAAAATTCCGCTCTCAGTTACCAGTAGTATAAGGCTTACAACGTTGGCTACCCAACCTCGTCGCTAACACAGAAGCCAGACTGATGCAAGACATTCTGTTATAAACTCTATATTTATTTATAATAATTATAATTACTATAATTATTTAATTTCTTTTCCATTGTTTTCAGTATAAGTCAATTACTTATTTAATTAATTCTATATTATCATTATGTTATTTTATTTTTCATACAGATAGTTTGATTATGTTCATCTTGTTTATTCTTTTGTTTGTATATATTTTAAGAGAGTTTATTTATTTATTTTAGTATGTATGAGATCATTCATCACTATTACCTATTGCCCACAACTGTGTGGCAGATTGTAATATCTATCAATTTAAAAAAAAATTGTATAAATATCATTTGTTTTTGTTTATTATTTTCTCTTTTATTTTGAATTATTTATTTATTTTTATAATTGATCTTTATTATTTATAATAGTTCATGGTTATAGAATTGTAAATAGTTAGAGGCGTCTTTTGCACGAGGCTATACTCCCCATTATCAACTGTTAAACAAAAAAAAAAAAAAACTAGCAAACTGTTACATTAGCCACATAAGGCCAACCTGACGGATCTGATAATAAAGAAGTAAAAAAAATAATCATGTTTTGTATTTATATATTATTTTTGGCTGCTAACAATGATAGATACTTTTATTATTTAAAATAATGAACAAACGTATTTTAAAGGTAGTTATTTTGGAAATTTGGAATTTGAGCCCTGTCTGACTTCTTCATAGAGGTAAAGTAAAAAATAACTTCTTTCATAATAACCATGGAAACAAAAAAATGTCTGTTGCTTTATGTGTTTTTTCTTCGATCTTCCTAAGCTTATACAACTTGTATGCTTAAACAACTATTATTTTTTATAACATTTGGATTTACAAGAGTTCATCATACCTCTATATTACTACTCTTATTTCTAAATATTTGTTTTACACAATAATATTTCTCCTTTGGTTAATCACTAAATTCTTACGCAGTTTATATTTATGCATTTTTAATAACTACTAACTCTGAAGATATGGTTAACTATCTCAAATAAACAAATTAAAGGTATTTTTTAGGAAGCTATTTTAGAAATTCGGTATTTAAGTTCTATCAGGCTATAAAATATAGCTCATAATAAAGACTGTATAATTTTACGTTGATATTACAAGTTAATCAAAATCGTCAAAGCCGTTTTGGAGCACATCGTAATAAAAGTGTAAAATCGATAATATAAACTGGCACTTCTGGTAAGTCGATATGAATAAAACAGTTGCTGTAACTTTCCATTATAATCTTATCTCTAGTCTTTAACACGTAATACAAGAGTCATCCAACTTTTCATTTTTGAGCTAGCTGTTTGTGACCATTTTGCGAGACTCGGAAGACCTTAAAACTTGTATTTCCGTTGAAAAGTCGTTTTCGAAATTTTTCCTGGACGTGATCCTTCCCATACTATGTACCAAAATGTACTAGATGTGTCAGTATTCATGCAAAACATAAGTTATACTAGGTTAGTGAAAGTAAAAAAAAATTACAAATATATTATGACATACGCTAAATAGTATCATCCGGCGATTTGATTACTAACATTGGAATCAAGACAAAGTAATAATGTTAACTTTTCCGGTATTCACTATGCACTTTATTTGTATCATATAAAAATATTAGAAGACCCAGATTCTTTTTTTTTTTTTTTTTTTTTTTTTTTGTTTATGTTGATTCTTTGAAGATGCCCTCAGTCCTTCAGAGTTTGTCAAACTTCTTTGTGCTCCAGAGTGACCAACTATGAGTTAGCATTAAGGAATTCGTCGACGGCCTTAGGTTTGCCCTTGAGGCTTGCAGTGTTCGCATGGGCCTTTCGAGAGAGAGTGGGGCCCATTGGTAGGGAGCGGCCTGCAGAGTATTGGATAGTTTTTGAACCGTCTCTTGCTACGCTTCAACTCTCATAAATGAAATCTAAATTATGGATACTCTTTCAGGTAAGAATTGATTATTATACATTATTAATTTAAATCAAATTATATCTGTTCTAATTTTATCAATACAAATTACTACATATAGATCCAAAGCGCTCTTTTTATTTATCTAGTGTTTGTTTACTATGAACCTTTACTTCCTGTTTAAGAAAATTCTTGTTTCTGCGGCGACAACACAGCAAATAGAATTTAATATATTGCATTTTTCAATTTATTTTAATATTTTCTATGATAAATTAAAACTTCCTGATTGAAATATTTAATATTTTGCCAATAAAATCTAACGTTTTGCTATATAAATAAATATTTTCCTACGAGTAAACAGGCCAATTTATGGCGTCTTGTTCTCTTTCAGATTAAACCTCATCCAATTTTGAAAAAACAAATTTATTAGGTCCCATTTCTTTTCGAAATACACTTAAAAAATTTGGAGTTTATGTGATCGTTATCGGTATTCACGGACCCATTTTAAATTATTCTTTGAAGCATTTGTATTAGATTTAATTATGAATTACATTAATTCAAATGTATCATTCATAAATTATGTAATTTTATCATTACTGATCATTTATACCTTTTTCTCAATTCCGTCAGTCTGTTCCTTTTTTACTAAGTAAAATTTTCCTAAATTGAATCTTTGATTAAAAAAATTATTTTGAGTAGAAACATTGAAATGTAATATGAAAATATATTTAAATTGTTACAAAACTATCAAAAATTGTAATTAAAAAAAAAAGTTTATGGAAATTAGAATTAAACACCTTTTATACAAAAAATAAAATACGATAGAATTTCAAAGTAACTAAATATAATCTTTGCAATAAATCATATCCTTTGTAACATAATTTATTATTTATTTTAATGAAATAAAAAATAAAGGAAATAAATTATGAGTATACGTAATGAAAAAAGGTTTAATTTGAGAATGATTCATCAAACTGCTGATCAGGTTAATTAAGATTCATAATGTTTAAAGGTTTAGCTATGATTGTTGTAAAGAACAAATTGTTTATTAATTTCAAAATAAATCGATTGAAAATGTTATTAAAGGGGTTATAATTTAAAAGCTTAATGGACTCTGAGTATCGATGAGTGTTCAACTTATTGGGAAGTTAAAAAAATAAAACTGAGATTATCTATTTTGTACTAAAATTGGATCTGTATCCAGTATTAATGTCTAATATTATTAATTACTAAAAATTAATTTATGGACTGCTATTTAGGAAATGTATTGAATATAAGAATAGAAATAACTGAGGCTTGGCGTTCATTGCTTTCTAAATAAGTATATAAGAGCATATTATTAATAGTTATTGACGTGAATATATTTTTTCTTTGTCAGGCTCGAAACTTCCATTGAAGTCCTACAATTGGACTGTACCCAGAGTAGGATTGTCAAGATTCATTTTTCGGGACCTCTGAAAAATAAACATTGACTAATTCAGGTGGGAATCAAACCCGCATTGTTTTACCAAGCTTTATGGAAGACTTACCGCAACCATCAATAAATCATATTAAAAAAAAAAGCATGTGAAGGGTTCTAGGTTCAGCACTTGATATGGAGGCATTGTTCAAGACTGACGATAAAACAACCATGGAACAACCAGTCTATCGAAGGGTCAGATACCCATTTTACAAACCTGGATGCGCTATAGGACTACACAGCTCCTTTGTCGACCAACAGCTAAAATAACATTTTTTTTTTTACCATACATCTATCCCGGAAGTCGGGGGTCAAGTGCCTTACTCTCTCAACTTCGCTGCTCCTGGCATTGTATAAATCTCTAATTAGAATAAATCTATTTGAAACTTTACAATTTTGCTATGCAAACTTTAGTTAAAAAATTTTTTTATTACATTACTTTATGAAAATTATGATTTTTCTATAATGTTTATTATATTCTGAAATGATTTTTCACCTGTATTGGCGCTTTATAAGTTTATAAAAATGTAGAATTTCACTTTACTGGATCCAGCAAGAGGTGCCTCTAACCCCCCCGAATGTGAATTTTTTTTCTTGAACACTTCTTTATATTACCTATGAATACAACAGTGACCTTTAATATTATCTTCTTACTTAAAAAGGTAAAATATATTTCAAAATGTAAGTTTAAACTATTTTTTTTTAGATCAAAATTTCTGAATCCACTTTCCCTGATTTTTCCATAACTGTCCCAAGGCAGTTGAAAGACAATTTCTGCTTCTTTTCCGTTACAGTGCAGATGAACATCTCCCTATACCCTTTCTACCTCACTGGAATTTCTTCCAATGTATATACATGTGGGCGTAAAGCCGAGATTAAACAAGGAATGACAATAAAAAGTATTAACTTCCTGATTAGTTGATTCTTTATAAAAGAAAAAAAAATTAAAACCTATTTTTAAATATATAATTTAGGACTAATTCCTTGAAAACCGTATAGAAAATATTATAATAATAATAATAACATATAATATTTAAGGTGATTTAAACTTCATTTATTTTTGCAAAAGAATGACATTTATCAATGTTCCCGTTAAATTCACGAAACCGGAAATGACGTTATATGAATTTTACATATCAAGGTTATATCTGAGGAAATATAAAATAAAATATTCTGAGAAAATTATTATGCGATCATTAGGTTAAATTAATGATAAGTTTATTTTTTAACTATAGCTGGTTTATAATAGATATTTTTTAAAAAAATATCTACAACCAAATCACGTTCGCAACTAATTTTCTTCCCAACTAACTCCGTCAGTTTAATTTTTACCTAATGTGCTCTGCATAGATAATACGTTAGCATGAATACACTTAAAATAAATTGAAACATATTCATTGTGTCTGTGGAGGCAAATTATACATGTATTACAGATGTCACATTATAATTGGAATTGTTTATTTGCCTTAGAATAATTATTTTACTTCCAATTAAAAGTAATTTAAAAAAACAAACAAAAAAGTAATTAAATTTGTTCTAACAATGTATTTTCGGCAACCCAAAAAAACAGAAGGACGCAGAAACATTTTGTTCGACAACGTTCTAAAGAGTTATTGATTGTAATATTTCATCATTAAATTTTCGTTTATCACTTTCACTTACCTATGTTTGGAGTATATAATAAGGAAAAGTATTGCGGTCGTGAAAAATATTCGAATTCGAGTTTTCGGCCGAAATACATGTTTTGAGGTTTTCTGAGTTCAAATAATATATTGTCGCAAAATGGTCTGCGTCTATGAACAGTATAGCTCAAAAATAAAAAGTCGAAAAGGAAATTGAAATTCCATAAGGCCTGGTATGGGACAGCACCTTTTTCAATAAAATCGACCCACCCAGAAGTTCCATAGAATCGATTATTTACATTTTTTCGATTTTCTCCAAAATGGCTCTAACGATTTTGAACAAACTCAGCATATCAATTAACAATTGAAGTAACAGATCTTGCCTGAACCAGATATAGGAACATACCTATTCTAAAATCTCTATAAAATTCTAAGCACCCAAATTCACTAGTTAACCTTGCTTCTTCTTCTATTCCTGACAATCTTCCTAGGCGTCAGAAAAGTAGATGGCTTCCAGACTTCTAATGTAAAAATGTAATTGGAATGCTACCAATTGGTGGTTTCTCCAAAAGACTGTCATGCCATTGTAATAGAATACGTATCATATTTACTATTTACTAAATGTAATTTTATCTAATCGTCATCATCATTGTAGGCGCAACAGGCGCATGTAGGCCAATTGCCTTTGCAGTCATCCCTGTTGGTTGCGCATCTGATGGAGATTCCACTTTTTCATAGATCTTCTGTTACATTGCCCATCCACCTCGCCTTCTTTCTTCCCCTAGACCTAATTTTTTTATCAATACAGTAGTAAATTTCAATAAATTAATAAAAAAAAATATCATGAAAAGCTATTTATATAAACATAAAATGGAACTACTTTTCAACATCTAATTTTTCCCAATATTTAAAACGAGGCCAGAAAACACCCCAAGAGTAAAAAGGGATAGAAAACAAATTATACTATTCTTGAGGCTTGCCTCTAACGAATTTTCACCTTTATTGAAATTTTGACAACTTAATTTGTGGAAAAATTTTTGAAAATGGTTTACAGTACAAACAACCTTTCTGAATTTATAGCTTCCCAAAATCATGAATTTTTCACTTCTGGAATTTATAAAGTGGTTTAAAATGTCATCTCCCTAAAGTTAAAGTTTTCTCCCTTCCACCCATTTTAAAAATAAATTTGGATTATTTATTTTTCAGATCTACCTGATGGTTGCGGTGAATGGAAGCAAACTACTCAAAGTGCCTCGGATTTACAACGCCCTTATCACATCCGACGAGGAACTAGTCCCCAGCCAGGCGTACCCTGCAGTTGCACCAGTCCTTCGCCCCTCGCCTCCTCTCTACCTCACGCACGAATTCCCGATAGAAAAAGCTGAACCAGTTTCGCCTATCCCAGTTCCAACTATTTCTGAAGAGCCTGAAGACATATCATGGGACAAATTTAAAAATAACAAACCATCCGATCCCAACATACCGGACGTACCACCACCCCCACTTCCGGTGACGATTAGGCAAGGGAAACTTTAAATTTTGTGATTTAAAATATAAAAACCGAAGTACCTACTGTACATTAAAAAAATAAAACTTGTCGAAAAAATTTAAAATTTTTCGAATAAGTGTGTATAGTTGCCATTCGTTTTTCATAGTAACTAGTAATAAACCGGATCCTATTCAACTATTCAAATTGATTTGAATTTAATTAAGTTGATAAATTAATTTGATTACTTCATCACTTCCTCCTAAATATTCATATCGAAAATTTCGTTCACTGACACGGTATTGTTACAATATTTATTCGATCATCGTCACTCAAATCGTATTAGTATGCCTAAATGCTATGTTATGACTGAAGTAATAAATTTAAACTTTATTAATTGGTAGTTTTGTTTTTCCTTTAACCTTTCTCCTCTTAAGAATGACGAAGGAAGTTCTCTAGAAATAACCTACGTTCTAATTACTTTTTTTTGTTCACTGTTTATGTAGAATAGGTGTAGCTGCATTTTTATTTTTTATTGCTTCCTAGTTTTGAAGTCCCCCCTCATTAAAACCCCACAAAAATATGGTTTCCTTCGAGAATTCATAACCCCTCCATGCCCTTCGGCAACAAAACATTTTGCGCGCCATTGATTAGAAATTACCAATGCGTTTATTTTTCACTTTATTTATATGGTTAATACAGTTTAGTGAAATGGTTTTCTGGTGTATAAGTGCCAATCACAGATAATTTTCATTTCGCAATTGTGTTGTTCAAAACTGTTTTAATTAACTCGTTTTATCAATCAGAAATAGCTTGATTAATGAAAATATTAGAACAAATTTTCCGCTACCATTATGATGAATAAGAGAAGTTGTGAAGAGTTTATGAAATAATTTCAGATATGCAGTAATAAATTATTTTACTATCTATTTCTATTTGATTAAAATAAAAAAATCAGGAATCGACTTCTTACGACCATCTATGGATCAGAACCATTTCTTTGTCCTTAGCCTTACTTCCGCCTGGCATTTCATTTCCAATAATCGTCCTTGGGTCAAGCCTTTCTATCTACCTCTGTTTATTTTTACGGACTCGACCGGGATAGACTGTGGGCGAAGGCCGGCAGGGAAATTGATGCAAGTAATTTGCATAAGTAGTTCTGTAATCCTATATCATTTCTTAGAAGACAACTTGACACTCCAATGTTTTCTTGAAATAATTAGTAATTTATAATACACTGAACAGAGTTTAGAAATTTAGAAACCATACTTGCAGTTTCCTGATAAAATATTTTAAAAAGATCATGAGTACTATAGCTAATATCATCTCAGTAGCCTGGAGTGGGTGTTAGCCTCCCGGGCTGGAGACAAATTTGGCCACCCCCCTTATTTTAGGTATTTCAATTTAAAAGACTAAAATACACAGTAATTCTAAAGTAATTTTACCTACTTACAATCAGAAGAATTTTGTTCACAATAATATTCGTAAGCTTAAAATAATTTAATTAACAGAACATAACAGTGTTGTTTTTCTCATAAAAAAAATATATGGAATAGATATTTCTTTACAATAGTTTTTGCTTACCAAAAACAAAAATAATGATATTATAATCCATTGACCAAAACATTCCCAACTTTTGAGTATTATATTCAGGCTTTAATGGCTTATCTTCAGATATGAACTTTGTCTAAGGGAAAAATTGACTATTGAATATAAAAATAATTTATTTTTAAATGGTAACACATGACTTGTAGGTATTAGTCGAATATTACCATGCAATTATATTTTACTTTCATCATTAATTAATGAAATATATACTTTTAAATAAAAATTATACTGGAAAATAGGCAAAAACTCTCAAAACTTTGTTGAAATAATGATGATAAAAATTGGAAGAAGCGACTTCATATCACTGAAAATAAAACAAAATATCTAATTAGAAAAATATAGAAGTTATACCATAAATTTTTAATCAGTTCATAGACAAAAAGTTTAATTACTTTCTGATATGGGATTGTAGGATTAAATATATTGCTGTTTTGCTTGAATAGTGGCATTTTTGGCATTGATGTATTCTGTATAATGAACCAGGTCTAAGTGACCATGTAGATTGTGGTCACATTTTGACAACCCCACTAGCTATGGGATAGTTGAAGGACCACAGTAGAAAAAGAAAGCTCTGTTTCCATTAATAGCTATGGGTCATGTCCATTTCAAAATAAAACCAACATTTTTTTAATGTGAAATGCACCAATATTCAAGCATAGCAGCGATATGTATATTTTTCGATGAAGAAGTGGTGTAGGAAACACATATACAGGTCCTTCTCCAAATTGGTGCTATTTAACTATCAAAATTGTTGACCGCCACCAAGACCATCTTCCTACAATCATCACATGGGGTCAGCTAATAATCTTCCAACTTAATATTGTAGTTATCGATTTTTAAAAAATGTCTTTTTCTTGGGAGTGACATATGTAACTAAAGAGTGATAAAACGAAATAGAGCACCTAATTATTGTGTTATTATAACTAAAAAATAAATTTAAATCTGTACTGCTACAACCCATGAAGGGTCAGGGGTTCAGTACTGTTACTAGACCAACAGTTGTGCAAGGATGTGATTAGGATTATTATTACTAGAAAATATTAATTTAGTACTGATCGATCTTGACATTTTGATCATAAATGATTTTCAACATAAAACATGGTTTGAAACTCTAACAAAAAAGTTGTCCTACTTAAAAATATTTTTTTATTATTAGCACATTTATCATGATAATAAAACCCAATATTGAACATAATATCCAATTTTACATACAAACATTATTTTGTACATCTTAAATAAACAAACATCATATATTTAATCAGGATTTAAAATAACTAACAGAAGTTGTAAGTACTTTTTTTTACATAGATAACCTAAAAAAAAAAAAAAAAAAAAAATAACCAAACTGGCATGTAGAAACACGTTATATCAACTGCTATTTCACTTCATTTTGGATGAGGATGAAAATACCATTATGCTTTATTAATGAAAAAATTAAAGCATGAAAGGAGATTAATAATTTCTTTTTTATTGATTTCACAAATATAAGTGTCTTGAACTACCAATTGAAAATCCCATTTAGCAAAGTTAAGGGATCCTAATAGTGAATAATGAAAGAAAAAAATATTTCTCTCTTATCTGCCATTTTAGTCAATCTCAAGACCCTGAAAATTTCCATTGAGATAGGGAATGACAAATCAATAATTTTTCACCTTGACACTCAAGAGAAGCTTCACAAAAACAAGCATGTACAGAAGGAGGCCCTGTAATACCATAAAACTATGTAATATACAAAATTTAAGGCTTATTGGTATTGATTTTTGGAGTTCTAGGGAGTGACTGTCAATAAAAATACACATTTGGTATTCTCTTTCACATCCTGGAACCAAGTGAAGAGGTTAAACAAGGAAGGAAAGAGACCACTTGTTTCCTGCTTCCTTGTAATGTATCCTGATAACCTTTCAGCCTGAAATTTTCCTTTGTGAGGGTATATTAAGAAGCATTTTATAAACAGGCTAGGGAGTGACGAAAAACAATGTGGCCTAGGTAAAACATGTTAAAGTGATTGGTGTGTACCATTTAAAATTCAAATTATGTTTTAAACCATTAACTTGAGGTAATGCTGAAAATATTGCAGCTTTTTTTAAGGTTTACTGCAAAAGAAACTGGTACCATTGAGTCTCAGATTCGTGACTGGGCTAGGGAATGACAAAATGAGCATTTTATAACTAGATAACAATTAATGATGAGAACCTCAAAGTGAAAAGTATCAGGTAAATAAAATCATTCACATTCAGATGGTTGATCATTCTTAAAAAGCTTTATAAATGAAATAACACTGAAATTGGAGAATGACTGATCAATTATTAGAGCTATATATGACAGTAACTACTGAGAGTCAACCATAGCCCCTTCATTACAGGCTCTGTAGTGTGAGCGTGATTGGTTATGCAATCTGTTTGATACAGGCAAATTGTGTTGCCACAATTTTCTACCCTAGAGTATATATATTCTTTTTAAACAGTATTGTCTGTTTGCTTTGTTTTTGAAAAAAAAAAGGTTAAGGTAGTTATAGATTATTATTGATTAATGGGCAAATCTAACTTATTTGTCATATATATATTATTATATAGGACTATACATATATTATCTTTTCTTGAATCTTTATACAGTTATTACTTCAGGATTAATACATATAAACAATATGTTTTGAGAAAATTAGTACAAAGTATGCAGAATATTTCTTACCATTGCCATGAAAATAATATATATTTTTTTATTTATAACAATATTGTATTTTCCCAAAGTTCTTCACTGATTTTATTGACTCCCCTATCCCTTATGAGCTATAAAAAATAGAGATAAATATGTTCATTCGTGTCATATTTGTAGACCTAAATGAAATTAAGGTGGAATTTTCTGAAAAATGACAATAAATGAGGATTACAGGTTGTCAGGGAATCAAAGTTATAAAGCTTCTCTATTTTTACTCTTGTATGATATAGCCATTTTATTTTATTATTTTTGTAGTTCAAGGCGGTGGATTTAGATCAATAAAAATAAATGATGTGACATTTTATTATTTGTCACTTTCCTTTTCATATTTTCGGACAGTGTATAAGTGATTTGGTGATCTTTAAAAGCCAAGACCACCAGTTCTTCTTCGAAGGCTTCAGCTCATTTTGAGGGGATTATTTGTATGATCACCACACTTAATCTTTATGTTGCCTGAATTTATTAGTGCAAAAACTTACCTTGGTGTCATGCAAATATTTTATGATTTTTATTGTATTTAGGAACATTATTATGGTTCTGCTTAAGCCCATATTACTTCCAGAGCCAATACTTTTTATTAAAATTTGAAAACAATTATTTTTGACACTGGTAATAATTATTTAGATGTATCAACATTGTACATGTTGGTTAGGTGATGAATAACAATATTCCCAGATTCAGTGATCCCGGCATAAAAATATATTCAATATTTAAGACAATAATTGAAGAAGATTGGTGATCTCTGGCTATTGTTGTTTTAATAACTCCATTATTTGTATTAAATTCTTTTGGACCTCCCTCTAGGATAAGGGGTAGAGAATAGAGATAATTCTAGAATATAAGTATAAGTGTCTAGCATATGTTCAGATTCCTCTAATGAAGAAGTATACTTTATTTTATTAAAAAAGCAAGTGTAATATACATTTTAAAATATAACAGGGCAAAAATTGCCTTTTTTTAAACGACTTCCTTTAGTTCTGTCTGCTCATTTAATAAAAAATTCAAGAAAATTTAAAAAAAAAATTAGACAATAGTTATTTGTAAGTTGACAAAAAGTGATGATTTTTATCTTCAACAGTATGTCAGTGTCAGGAACAAATTCATTAGCATAAACAAATACATTCAGAATTAAAGCAATGATATTTCTTTATTAGGGAAATTAGCTTGATATATTTAAATTAAGTTTCACAGCAAAACTAATCTGACAGTTGTCTTTATGTTTGGATCTCCTGTGGCTTATATAGTGTAATTTTTATATCCAAGTGCAAAACTACTGAATCATCCATGGTTTTGGACAAAGAAACATAAAATAAGTCATTAAATTTATTAATCTATTCGTATTGTACATGCTGAACTAAATTTGTTGTTGTTGCGGGTGAGAACTTACCCTATTATTATTATTATATTATAACTGCATTAATTGGACAGCTGTCTGCATTATGTTTGCTAAAAATGGGTGTACAGACCCCTAGTGGATCCAAGACAAAGGAGGTCAAACCTAAATTCACACAAATTTGACACAGTTTACAGGGTCAAGATATAACCCGCAGTAACAGAAATCTACAACAATTTGGCCACAATCTATTCTTAAGGTGGACTAAGACCTCATGTTAATAATTATCAATTTTTGATCTGAACTAATTCCTGAAAAAGAGCATTTCAAATTAAGGACTAGTCAAAATTAGGTGTCATTCTTCAATTCATAATTCATTATGAATTTAAAAACCAATATTAGAATAGGAACATGAATAGCAACTGGTACAATACAGGTAAAGTATATTTTTTCATAATTTCAAAAATAATTACTCAACAATTATGTCAAATATAGATCATTCATTGACTTTAAACTAAAAAAAAATTTAATTACATCTTAAAAACTGTACATTTTTATAAAAATACATATAAGATATACATATATATTTATTATCTACAAATATAAAATATTTAATAAATCAATTCTAATCTGTTTCCTAAACCAAAATCAAAAATGAATTCATATGGCATCAAAAAAAAAAAACTTATCACAAAAATTTTTCATTGGATTGAAGTAATCAATTTTTCAACTATATTACAACAATAAAAAAATTCTGAAATGAAACTATATATTTGTCATTTTTACAAATTTACAAGATCAAAATTATATTAAATTCTTATCATATAGATGATAACTAACTACAAAAATAAACACTGTATGATATTTATATGCATGTTTCACAAGTAAAAATAATAGATATTTATCACATATATAATGTTAGTATTCTTAGTATCTCTCTATTAATATCAAAGAATCCAACTCTTCCAATTAATCTTTATGGGGTTTATTCTGATGATATAAACATAAATACAGAAAATTTGCTAATATGAAGTGGACAGTATCACAGATGAAGTTACCTATCTCCAATAGATGGCTCTTGCACTAAATCCAAGCATGACTTGGCACTGGAACTGAGAAAACCACTATATTAATTATTTGTGAGATAATTAATTTTTTTAAATATTTACATAGTAAACACTTAATTTAAGTAACAATCTGAACTCTTATATTATATAAATAGAGGATTTAAATCTAATAATCAATTTGGGGCTCAAGTTCAACAAATAAACCTGGCTGAATAAATCATTAACCCACATTTATTTTAATATACCATGATTTTGCAATAATAATTGAAACGTAGTCTTGCAAGTCTGATCCATTGGCACAAATTGAGGTCATGAAATAGGGCTTTTATTTCTATATTTGTTCTCCAATTTTGTAGTATTTCTTGGACATCTCCAAAGAAAAATTGTACAATTCTCCTTTCAGATCTGAAAAGAGATCTTTCTAGAGCCTAAGTTAAGGTCCAACTCCCAATACCATATGCAGTAGGCCTGTTACTGTATATGTTAATACATATACGATCATAAAGACATGTGAATCAAAAGGTCAAAATGACCTATAACAATATTTCACCTAGTGTTGATGTAAACTGAAAGGGCTAGAACAGTTTTTTTTTTTCAAATTTCAAGGTTTTTTGCACAGATGAAATGATAATCAAAATTGTCCACCACACAAATCAGAATTTTACTAGAGAACTCTTGCCATAATTAAAGACTATGATAGTCACCTCTCAAGGCCACAACAAATGATAACATTAAAATTTCTTATAGTCCTAATTGTGACATAAAATGCATGGGCCTGTTAAAGGCAAACAGAAATGAAAGTAAATCAGGGTGGAATATTATTCTTTCTAGTAAAATAGAAGGAACCAGGCTAATAAATTTCAGATACAGTAATACGTTTTCTGTCCACACTATTTGGTTTGCTTCAAATCAAGAAAAGAACCTTTAAATTAAATTTTTTTTTTCTTTAATTACTGGATAGAGTAATACAATACAAATAGACAACATTTGAATAATAAATATATTCTAAATAAGAACAATTGAGAATTCTTAGAAGAAATAAATTTTTTTAAGTAAAATCATAATTTGTTTAATCAGTTTGCACAGCCATGTACTCAAGAGAAATAGACATAATGATATTTTTTAAGAAATGTCATGGTAAGACAACAGGACTAAATGTATGATCAACATCTATTTACTTAAATTGTGAATGTAATACTTTAGATTTAGATAGTGTGCAATGAATTCGGTAGTTCAAGAGTGAGTGAACAACTTTACTTCTATTCCTTAGAGAGACTCAGTGTTTAAGTAAGGCCCCCCCTCACTTCTGAAAGGAAATTCATGATGCCATCTAGTGGCAAAGAGTTGCAGTAAGAAGCTTGGGTAGCCATCTTGGCCCCGAAAAACATAGTGAGAGAGTACCAGTGAGAAAGCCATCGTGACCTGTGCCAGAAAAGAAGAGTTCAGAACTCTTCAATAAGGTCTCTTCTCATAATGATGAGGGAGTAAATCCTTCGACTCAGGTGAAGGAAGCGGCGGCGGCAGGAGTATGAGAAGAGAGAACCCTACTTCCATAAACACATTCACATCACAACCAACCATCAAGCTGCATATAATCAACCAAGTAAAATGTAATATCCATCAATTAATGTAATAACACTAACCAACTAACACATTGTCACTATTTGTTCAAACCATGAGAATAGAAGTATTTTATTTTAAAGTATATGATATCAAGTTATTTAAATACAGTCCACTCCATCAATACCAGTAAATTAT
>NW_027104734.1:332511-368520 GCF_000696795.3 Halyomorpha halys
AATAATTAATTTGGGTAATATCCCCCAATTTTTACTCCAGGGAATACCTAAATTAAACACTCAGTGTTATCATTGTAAAATTTATTTGCCATTACGTAATGATAAAAATCTAAATAAATCTTATTAGTTGATTCATTTTTGTTCCAGAAATAATATTTTATTCATTGTATTATTTTAATATTGTTATCATGAAAATCTCAGTAATGCATTCAGTAATGCAGAAAATGCAAAATAATCCTTGTTAGTTTGCTCATTTCTATTCCAGTAATAATATTTTATTTATTCTGTTCTTTGAAATCGATCTCAGATACTTACGGTTTAGTAGTTCTCACTCTCCGTGATATATGAAGAGCAATTGGTCCACATTTAATGTTCTTAAATATTGATACAGCTTCTGAATGGGTTAAGTCATGAAAAAGTTGACCATTAACGGCAAGTATTTCATCCCCTAGAAGAAAATATAAGATACTCATCATTAATCTTCTTGTGAAAATTATACACAGTTCAATGATGAGATAAAATGATAACAATAAATTTTGTTACATAAATATTATTATTATTTTTTTTTTTGACCAGCTAATAAATCCCGAGGAACACAAAAGAAGGGGTGTAATAAATACTATGTTTATTGGATGAGAAAGTTCTTCCTTAGTGAGCATTATTTTTAACAGAAAATTTTATCTAATTTTAAATATGTTATGTTAAAGATGTTCAAAAGACATTTTAATAAATTAAATAATAATAGTTGGAGTAAATCTGATCAATAAAAAGAAAATATGATATTCAAGTTATTAATCAATTATCATAATAAATTACCTTCATGAAGGCGTCCATCCTCTGCTGCTTGTCCTCCTTCAATTATGCTTTTTACAAATATACCCATTGCACCACGTGGTGAATCTTTTCCACCAACAATGGTGAAACCCAAACTTTTCTTTCCGGGCCCTTTTTCAAAAACAAAGGTGTACAGTGAATATACATTTGACCTAGGGCGTCTTGGTAAAGTGTAAAATGTTGAAGAACCGCCTGATTCATTATTTAAAGCACATTTTGAAATAGCACTTCCATGTCTTTTTTCAGTAACTGTGTTACATTTTATCTGTTTTCCAGAAAAAACTCCAAAGTTCTTTCTGAAAGCTTTTCGATTTAGGGTATTATTTTTCAAATACTGGTAGGCTTCTTTATGACAGTCAACTTCTTTTTCAAAGTCTACTGTTTCACTCATTATACTTTGCTGAGATTTACATCGCTCATCCTTCAGATAAGAATAAATAAGAACATTTTCATAGTCAACAGAACTTTCTTGCATTTTGTTTGCTTTCCATTCAATATGTCTTGCAATTAGAATATCAACATTAATTGGCCCTGTTGAAATTGTTTCACGAGCTTTTTCAAATGGTAAACCTTTTAACCTTCTTCCACAAATATTAATGACTTCATCATCCACTTGAAAACTGCCTTCCCTAAAAAAGTAAATTAGTATTCATTATGAGACCATGGGTGTTATAAAACTATTAGAAACTCTAAATAACAAATTATTAAAAGAACAATAAGCTCAGATAAATGTAAAGAACTTACTTGTCAGCTAAACTCCCAGGAAGGATATGAGCAATAACATATCCAGGGTTAACTGAATTATTCACTTTTGTCAAACAGATGCCAAGGTTTTCATTAGGATTTTTTCGAACTAATCGTACAAGAATAAAAGATTTTTCATAGTTACTGCATTTATTAGAGGAATTCTTAAAATGTGGTGGCAGAGGTGGTGGTGTATCTGAATCAATGTTATTGATTTCATGCTTTGGCTCATCTCTTGGATTCCGTATGCTATATCCATAAGAAAAATTTTGATAGTCATTATCAGAATTTTCTTGAGATACACTTCTAACATGACACACATTTATTTTATCTTCTGCTGCCTTTGAACCAAAGTAATCAACAAATGAAGAATTTGTTGAACTATTAACTAAAATGCCACTGTCACTGTCATCATTTTCAGCACTCATATTTATGGAATCAGTTTTTCTTGGATTATAATAATGGACAATATCTTCTTCATCTAATAGTTCTTGACGAAACTCTTCCATTCCAGGTAATGCGCCATAAGAAAAGCTACGTATTTTAGCTTTCCTACTTTTATTTTTGTCGCTGGAAATATACTGTTCAGTATCTTGTGAGTTTTGTTTATAAAATTTTGCAATAAATCTATTAGTAGGAGGCTTAAGGTACCTTTCAGACATCAATTTTAATTTAGCAGTTAAGAATGATCTTGAACAAATGTTTTCTTCTTGGTTTTTGGATTTAGAGTTACTAGGTGAAGTAGTGTCTTTGCTACCACTCCCTACAGTGGAATACTCATAGTTACTTGATTCTTTATTTGCTCCTTTCTTCTGACTTTGGTTATAATTTCCATCTTCAACCAAATTTTCAAAAGACAAAGCTTTTGTATATTTTCTGATGCGATTGAAAGCACTATTTTCTTGAGAATAATCAGTTCTATGAGAACTGTGGGATTCAGCTGTATTACTTGATGATTTCAAAGATGGCAAATATGAAAGTCTAGAAATTTTTACTTTCTCAAGTAGTGGATTTCGTTTTTCTCTGGAATTACATGGTTCATCTCTAGGAGAGCCCTCAATTACGTGGCTAGTAGATGATTCCACTGCTAATGACTGGCCATCTAGAGTATAAAAATTCAAGTTGTTTCCTGTGTTGCTTTTGTTGTGGCATTTCATTGAAGACATACCTGAAAAAAATATATGTAATAATTAGAAAAGTAACATATTTAGTTTAAAATCTTCCTAATACAAAATTATAAATAGAATTACTTACCTAAATTTGGTCCTTTATTAGAATTAAAGGAGGGTGGTTCTGCTCCTCCCCCGCCTTCTGCATCCTGTGTTAATGGTGATAGACTGAGGAGCCTTGGAGCATCTGTACTTTTATGAAACCATTTCATTCTAAATCTTCAGTACTATCTAAAACAAAATATATTACATTAAAAAAAAAAAAAGAAAAGAAGATACAACTGCTAGTTCAACATTAAAAAATACCAACAAATGATGTATGATCCTTTTAAGCACAATATTATCTCTCACGCACACTCTCATTATCTCTCTCTGTATATATATATATATATATATATACTCATATCATATTTGTAAATATGAAATCTGAAGTCGTTCATAAAAGAAACAAATGTAATTATTTATATGTATATATAATTGACCGTCCAGATTTAAATATAAGTAGATGGTCAGGGTTGCGGTCAAAAAAAGAAGGACAAATAGTTTAAAACTATTTGTTCTTCTTTTTTGACCGCAACCCTGACCATCTACTTATATGTAATTAAATATTCTTTATGAATAACAACTAAATATATATATTTCGGTGTATGTAATATATCTTTTATCCATATTTTCTAACTATTTAAAAAAAAATTCAATGATGTATTGTAATTTTTACGAACTTTTAAATAAATATAAATTATATATTCTATTAAATAAATTTCATTTCGGCTGTTATAATAATTTCAAAATTTTTAAAATATGAATAAATATTGTGTTCTTGAATGGCAATAGTGTGTTGAAATTTAAGATTAATAGATCAAACAAAATAATGTCCAAATTTCAGGTTTTTATTGGATAGAAACTTTCCCACAAATACAGCTTTATATACAATTACTTTCTTAAATGAGTATACTTGTATATATGCATCAAGTGAGAAATGATTTGGAATTCCTAAATTTCGGTCTGCCTTCTAAATCGTGTATTTTAGACATTGTATACATTTAATTCAAACAATCAGAGCAACACTCACGCATATTTTTACGATCGATTGTCAAGTAGGAAGTGCTTGAACGACTACTGGTTTTAAGAAGACGTTAATCAGAGTTGCCCTTGAGGACACATTAGTGAGCAATTAGTACGTCATTGTTATTCGGGACAGAAATAATTAGCACCTATAGAACTCTTAACTTGTCCTTAGTTCGATGTATTACACATGTCCCAGAAACATATGTATATTGTATACATAATACACTATCTTTACTTGAGCTCATAAAACAATAAATTATGACTAGGGTCAATAAATAACATTTGATCAATTTCCATTAGTTGCCCTTTCTTCCAAAGGTCATTCAGTGTTTTAAACATTAAAGAAGTCAAGAGATTTCTATATTTTAACCAGATAAAATCAATTTCAAGGATCTACTCTCTCCAGAGTTATTTCTTTTCGGTGAAAAGGGACAGTGTCAGAGGTGGATATTCGAAATATTTCACAAAGGGTTCGCTAACAGTAAAATTTCCTTTAACAATTTGTTTACAGTGTTCTAGGAAACTATGGACGAACGGTCTAAGGCTCAACTTTAGCAGTGTTACAGAGTGTAATACGTGTATTTGTAAAAGAAACAAACCGGTAGAAAAGTAAAGTGTATTTAATTACTGCAGTAATTAATTAGGTTCGGAATGGTTTAAAAATTTTAACCACGGGTTTGACCGAACCTGTGCGAACCACTGAATATCACTACTGGATAGTGTTAAAAAAGAAATAATGGAATAAATCATTCGGAAATTTATTTTGTATATTTTTCTAATAATTATATGTATAAATATTTAGAAAATATTGATATTTTTAAATTTATTTAATATAAGTGCATGTAAGTTTTTGAAAAATTAATAAAAATCTAACTTCAAGGCTAGAAATTGCATTACATACAACGATTAGAATAATCAATTTCTAATTTATTTATTTAAACATCAGTACATGCTATAAACTATTGATAGGTATCAATTAATTTATCTATTTTTTAAAAATGGAAAGACGATAAAGAATTATTATAATAAGTCATTATTTAACGTTGCATAGAACACGAATTGTATTTCTAAATTAAATCGGTTTCATTACTTGAAGAAATTATTGCACTGCGTTGGCAGTTGACTGTTATTCCCTTAAGATGATTAATAATTAATTACCTACTTAATTTTTGCGATGACGATGGTTGCTGCTTGACTCAACACACTAGATATGCAACTTCAAGACTCATTGCAGAATTAAGAAGCTAGAATTGTTAACATTTTGTCAAAATTGTTAGCTATAGCAAGGAAATTGCTTTTAAATTTAATAAATAGGACAAATCCTTCGTCAATATTATCTCATATCATAAAATCCGGGTTCTTCTTGGATCAGTAGCACAAATCACCTTATCATTTACGATTTTTTACTCTATAGTTTCGTTAAAATCATTTTAAATCAGGCCAATATATATTCCGCTGATGGTATGCGATTTTTTTAAATAAAATTTTTAAAATAAAAACGCAGTCTGACCCTGAGTGAATCATCACTGCTAAGATCTCATATTATTAAATAAACTAATCTTATAGCTTTACTCTCTTCCTCCAGCCTATTAAAATAATCTTGTCTGACCTGTGAACTGCAGTAATTAACTTTATTTTTCCATTTCATAGAAAACTTGAAGAAAGAACTTCTAAATTAGTTCTAATTTATTTATATTCTTAGCTCGAGGACTGGTACGGCCGCACTGGCCGCACCTGCTTAAGAATGGCTTTGCACAAAAATTAATTATGTAAATGGAATTTAAAATGTTCATATTTCAAATAAATTATATAATTATTTTAAATTTGGAAGAAGATAGTTGACCGTATGAGGTAGATTGTAGGAAGATAGTCGGGTTGACGGTAAAGAGTAAAAGAAAACTATTGTTTTCTGTTAACCAGTATTCTAACTGTTAACCAACGTTTGCAGGGCTTTTCCAGGGCTAAATGAAAAACAAGATATAAACATTGTAATAATTGACAAAACGTTAAAATAAGTATACAAAATAAAAAAAAAAAATACGACAATATGTAAAACAAAATAATAATAATTTAAGGAAGAATACACATAGGAGGAGGACTAGAAACATAGTTGCTGCATCTATTAGTAACTAGTTTCCATATTTATATATATAAATATATATTTGTTTACATATTTTCGTATTTTTCTGTTTATTTATTTTAATGTTTTATCAATACTCATAATGTTTGTATCTTGTTTTTCGTTGAGCTCTGACGAAGTCCTGTAAAGTGTGGTGAAACGTTGGTTAACAATAAACAGTTTTCATTTACTATTTCGATACCTTTATTGACCATCACCCGGAATATTTGCCTACAATAATTATTTTAAGTGCAGGACAACTATTTTTATACAGAAATTCCCGCTAAATAAATAATATCTTAAAAATGTAATTCAAAAGCCATCGGTTCGTATTCCATTCATACTTTGTTTCAATTATGTTAAACAAGTTATAAAACATGGAAGATTACATAATTTATTCTTTTACAACACTACTAATCCTCAGTAATTTACAAGAATTATAATTTCTGGAAGAGATTTTGAGCACCTTAGAAGTATTAAGAATAAGACAGAAATTCAGCAGCAATAGACTGTGTAACTATGTCTATGCTAAACGGGCTTGTGAAATGGATCATAAAATTGCTTTCTACCTGAAACAGAAAATAAAAGGCATAGATGAAGTAGAAGCGCATTGTAAATAAAAAGCTTAAAGATGTTTGAAGCACTTTATAACCATTGTCAACAATCTATCATTGTCATATGGTGGTCCCGCATTATGTAACTACGAGTTCTTAAGGAAAATCAAACAATAAAAAAAAATTGGATATACTTTAAGTATTCGAGGGAGCATCTGCAAGATCTTGAGATGTAAACCGCAAGCCCATAAACTTGCAGTCCGAACAGCACATGGTGGTACCTGATCCAAAAAGTAAAGAATCAAGGGTCTGACTAGCAATAAACTCATGAAAGAATATTTTCAAGTATAAGTGGTTATAGAGACAGATGTACCTATGTGGGCCTTAGTACTAAAATGATGCAGCATTCATTGAAATGCATTTCATCAAAGAAATTTACGAGAAAAACCATTCATGACCTCACACATATATATACAGATACATGCGTGTTTGCGAAGAGGAAGTCATGAATGGTTGGTTACTTATCATATTTTACCGGGCGCTTACTCATGAATAAACAGAACAACTCGGAAACTTGTTTCTTTTCCTTGACATAGAATAAATTACTATATATATATATTTATTTATTTTTTTTATGTTGCCTGAACAACAACTATTCATTAAACTTTAGCAATTGATCCATCTGATATTCATATAAATACTCAAACTAGCTCATTCATTATTATACAACGCAACATATAATTTTTATTACAAACTTTAACAGAGTAATTCTAATGAATTAATTTATTGTCATTTATGAAAGATAAATCGAATTAGAATACTTAAAAATCACTGTTGACGGTGTTGATTATTTTAATTGTCAATGGGACGAGTTGTTTAATTAAATAAAATTCACACAAGGGATTTACTAATATCATTCATATTGAGATATATTGAGGCGAGTAACAACTAAAACTAGGCAGACCCGAGATGAAGGGTGTGTTATAGTCTTCCTCATTGCATTGGAACCAGTTCTGAGGGAGAAACAAGTTTGGTCTCAACCAGGAATCGAACGTAATAATACATAACAGGCAGGAGCGGGGCCTTCAAACGTCATACTATATTTTCTTCTGAGCCACATATATATATATATATATGGTTATTTACCTCATATATGTATCTGTGAATTTAGATTAAGTAATATAGAAAGCAACCATTAACTCGCTAGATAAGATGGTTTTTAGTCTTTTTTTTGGCCTAAAACTTGAATTGAAGCCCTGTCAGCCCAGAGTGAGACTGTCAGGATTCGTTTCAGTCAATATGAATTAATTACTAATTTCTATTTTTATTTCAATTTTTTTTTCTATCAAAAACATTACTTTACTTTCATTCAATAGCAACTAAAATGGTTTTTGTTACATTTTTTTCTTATTCTATATCCAACATACAGACAGAAAATATGAATATTTTAAGATAAACATATGCCTATTTATTTGATTACAATGATGCGGAGGTTTGATTATGCAATAAGTGAAGGAATAGGTGTTGTTTAAAGGAAAGAATGGATGAGAACTGACGAATGGAGATGGGAAGAAAATCCCAGAAGGAGGTTGCACGTATGACGAAGGATTTGCTAAAGAAGGAGGTTCTATAGGAGGGCAGAGAAAGAGAGAGAGAGAAATGCTTTATTCATCCATGCTGCCCAAATACATCGGGTTGCTACATTATACTACATACTAATCAATCCGTGATCAGGCATATATAAATTACATATTTTTACATGTTACAATAAAATAGAAAGAAACAATTTTTTTTTTCCTTTCCCACAGCTTTCTTTTACAATACATTCCTGTCTACACACTAAATACAAATATTTCAATTTATTCCTTTCTTCTTTTCCTTTCCATTTCACAATTTTTATTTCATTTGCTCGACAAATTCACTCTCCCGAATTCTCCCTCTCAGATCCTCCCCAGTGCCCCGCTAAACAAATTCACTATTAGACAGCGATGCGAGGTCAAACCAGAGAAATACTAGTCACAGCAGTAGATCAGTTTACAGTAAAACAAACAAATAAATACATATTACCAGAACAAAACTAATACATAGATTAAAGGAAAATATAATAAAAAGTTGGTTAAAAGAAATACTTGATTGGATACATAAGTCAAAAAAATAAAAATAAAATAATTTAGTGAATAAATAAGTTAAAACACACTAATCAACAGGTCAACTAAAATAAATAAATAAAACAATGAATAATCTAGAGCTAATTCCCATGCAGGTATGTATGATCCCCAGGGAGTCCAAAATAATATTTTCTGCCAAGATCGCAATATCCCCGATGCTAACACCTAATCCTTCTAAGAAGCTCCTTGTTCTATCTGGTATTGCAACGTGAGATCCAAACCAGAGGCCTCTCACGGTGAACTCTCTCTCTCCGAAGGTCTCGCGGAATTTTTCCTTAAGGAAAGGGACGCATTTTTCATATATTTCCTTTTTTTCCCTTTCCACTCCACCTTCCTGTTCGAGGTCATTACTCTCAAATCTTACCGTCGGATCCAAGACCAGAGCCGTGCCTCCGACTTTTGCAAATGCGACATTATCGGCGTATCTTACGGATCCGTCGGTGTCAACGCAATAAATAAATAATCGGTTGGGATCTGGTGTTTAATGAGTGGATAGATGAACGAAGAGTGAGGAGACCAACGATATAGGTAAGTTTTTTTAAAAATTTTTATTTTTAAATTAAATTGATATGGCAAAAAATCATTCCATTCTCTTAATTCTGATTCAGATTAATCTCGTTTTTTATTTTAATAGTTTTAGTTTTAGGACCTGTCGATTTTTGTTCAAACTTATATATTCCCTTAACTTATTTATTTATTAAATTATTTCTTTTAACTAACTTTATTTTTTCTAAATCTATATATTAGTTTTTTTACTTATTTTTTGTAATCTGAGCGGTGACTATTATGGTCTTTGGTTTGACTTTCCATTGCTAATGATAAATTCGTTAAATTTGTTTAACGGATCGAACGGGGGTAACGAATCACTGGAAAGGGGAGGTCTGACAGAGTGAAATAACATAACATGAATAACATTGTAAATGAAATAAAATTTTCAAATGGAATGAAATTGTAAAATTTAAAATACTTGTATTTAGTGTGTAGACGAATATTGATTGTGAAATGTAAATGTAGGGGAAACAAATTGTTCTTATATCATGTGAATTGTATTGTATATATGTCCGATGATGGATTGATATGCTGTGTATTGTAGCAACCCAATGTATTTGACTAGCATGGCAGAATAAAGCATTTCTCTCTCATCAGGTTAAAATTATTATTTATTTACTAGTTCATTATTTATTCGACATGAGGATCTTGTAAATTATGAATGCTTGGTTAGAGTCTTGCAAGCGTAAAATTTCCGTGAACGATAAGACAATAAAATAAAATTAATTCCGAATCATTTCCATGAATAAATTTCAATTATTGAATATTAATAATACGATAGCATTTTGGTTTAATACTTTCCCATATTAATTACATAAAAAGGATATAAATCCGAATTTCATGATTTAATTTGGTTTATTTGCGTTACATTATAAGGTATGGTGTTTATTAGATACCAGTCCGTAGCAGTGGTTGGCCACTGCCAATTATATATATATATATATATATATAATATTAAATAAATTATATATATTCTACAACATTCTACATGTGGTATCACATTCTACATGTTCACTTGCCCAAACATCTAAACTTTTTTGACTTTTAATATGATTTTTGCTGGCTCATAACAGTGGCATTTGGTCTTTATTTTGAGGGTCTTCTTCAGTTTTTCTATAATGCACCTAACTAAGGATTTCCCAAATGAATGAGGTAATTTTTTACGGATTCCTATAGTAAATTAGATTTTAAGACGAATTCATTCCAGGCACTTATTTTCTCGAAGGCATTCTGAAGGCGTAAATCGCCAAACAACATCAATAATGTTTCATTGTTTTTGAAGATTTTGCATACAAACGGTGAGGAAAATAGTAAAACCCTAAAGAAAAAAATCGTTTAAAAATTTTATTTCCCGTAAAAAAAAAGCGTTATAATTGATAAACTATTTAATGATGACTAAAAAACTCTTCAAGTTGGGCAATTTTAAATTTTATGATAACATGTTTTTCAGAAGAAAGTAGAATTTGTTTCCATCGAAACCATTTGAAGGTTACTATCAAGCAAATAATGCATTGTTTTGTTTTTGTAAAACCAAAAATTGAAAGCCCTCTTCGAATGGTTAAAAAAAACTTATACTTACTTTTGAATAATGTATACTTACTATGCTTTAATATAAAATTACTTGACCTAAATTGTTTTTAATTACACTTTTTTATTCAATAACGTGACGCTAACACTTAAAAATTGAATATCCTGATTTTCGGTGCGGAATTGTAACATAATCCATATGAATTTATTTTTCCTAAAAAAAAAAGTTTTCCTACAAATGGTTTTTGTTTAGCTAATAAAACCATTCACAAGTAAATTGTTATTTAAAAAAAAAAAATCTGTTTGCTATTACTCTTTCCGCTAGGCCCCTTAAATATATTTGGTTATACCAAATCTAATTTCTTAAAGAGAATTTTATCTACTTTAAGATGGTATTATTGGGAATTAATTACATATAATAGTTTTTCAGTGATTGCTTCCTATTCAGCAAAAAAACGTAATGCTTTAAAATATATATATATATATATCAATTTTCTCCTAATATATTGTGAATCAGACCATGGTCTACATGAAATTTTTTGGAGCTCTTGATGTCCATCTCCGAAACTATTGTCCAAGACTTACAGAACTCCACCCTCTTTATATACATATGTCATATGTATATATACAATATACAACAGCGTATATATTAGATATTAATGTTTTCTTGATGTCTATAAAAAAAAAATTGTACAAATAAGATGCTCAAAAGTATACCGTGCTAACAGTTACCAAGGGAAATTAAGTCCCTCAGTGTCCGTATTATTAATGGAACAGTTAACGTCACATGAAAGAGGTCTCTTCTTAACCGTTACTCTGGCGTAAGTGTCGGTCATCCTCGGAATTGTGTCCGGGATGTTACCACACGGTTGGACATGGGCTTCACCTAAGTCCAAACTTTTTTTTTTCGTTTTCCACTTTAGGACCGTTAAGTATCACAAAATTTCTTAAAAATTAATACTAAGAAACACAATGTATTCTATTTACTAAGCCTCTAATGTCGAACCTAAAAGTACGTAACTAAATAAATAATTAATTTTTTCTTCATAATTTATTATTGAAGTTTAATAGTTTATTATAAATTAACGATTTGGTGATTGGCGGTAAATATTGCACCTTTTGAGGAACATAATTTTTGGAAATTCATAAAACCTTTGCTCGATAAATAAACTTATTCAATTCTATTTCTTAAAATATTTGGTTCTGAATACGATCGACATTCGAATAACGATTATAAAAAATTTACTTTTCTCTTGTTTCAAATGAAATGTTAGGTATCTTATGGAATGAGTTAAATTTTTTTTTATATGACTGAATAATTTGAGTATTATTAATTTGCAATCGTTATGCAAAGAGAGTAGATGAAGCGACCCTATTCTGGTTTGTTTATTTCTTCAAGTTGTGTGTATACACAATGTTTTATATATACAAAAAGTATATAAAAATACATTTTAAAATTTTTATTTTTCACATATATAAATTTTATAACATTTTGGTAACGTTTCGGCCAAAGATAAAAAAATAAAATTTTTACTAATAACAATATATAAATTTCTGCTTATATAATTTTATTTTTGTACAAATTGGGTGTAATGTGGCCTAAGGAATTTTTCTTTTCTTCAGTAATTCTGATTGATAACTATCAATTAGAATTATTAATAATTAATTGATAAAAAAAAATCCCTGCTTACAATTCGATCGCTTCCCCTTTATCCGAGACCCTTAGCACTTATACCAAATAGTAGATGGCTAGTTACTATAGGTTTAATAAATAAATATAATATTTAAGCCCCGGACCAGACATAACACACTTCGTTCAAAGAATTTTTATTTGTAAGCGCACGGTAAAAATGCCTCCCCAAAGTGAGAAGGATAGCAATCTATGTTTACCTAATTTACGATCAGTGAATGTCTGACCCTTGTTAAAGCATATTGTTTTTCCCAGTTCCCAGATATTTCTCCTTGAATTGGATTTCATCATTTGTTTCAGGTCATCATTATCTGTTGGTGATTTACCTTCTTTTACCTACCATGATTTCAAGGTTGAAAACAAAACTTCTCTCTAAAACCCTTTCCCTTAATGTGTTTTTAAGTCTCTGAACGTAAATGCCGTAAAATACTCATATGCCTCATAACGTAAGTTATGAGTAAGGTGCAACATTGAATTACTTGTCTTTACTTACAAAGTAGCTGAATAGGATATGAATTAGTTTTTACATTTTTACATGTTTTAAAAATTTTCATTATTTCAATTTTGACATAAAATTACTCGTGTTTATCATTGATAATTCACCATGTTCCTAATTGGTTTTCTTATTTATTTTTTCTGTAAACGACGATTGAAATCGCGAAAATCTGACAAATTAAATTGTTATTGTAATTATAAATTGTTGTAAAAATTATATTGTTCCATCATTTCTTACTGGTTTTCATAAAAACAATGGAAAGAAAAATTGAAATAAAACAAAATTATTCACTTAAAAATTAAGGTTCCGTTTGTTGTGTTACGTGTACAAGTTAAAACGCGTCAATGATTCAACAAATGATGGTAATTACTTAAAGATATTCTTTAATTCCTCTGAAATAAGTTATAAAATAAATGTTATTGGTAAGAATTTTATTAGGTAATTTCGGGGGGGGGGGGGGGTAGTTTTAAAGAAAAAAATACACATTTTAAAAAAATAGTACTAACAAGGGTACTAACGTAGGAACATCGATTTTAATAAAACTTTTTTGTCTCGCCAATGCGCCATCGGAGCAGAAAAAAAAAGTTTATATAATAATAAAAATTTTTACATCATTTTCTGCCTCTACTCTGTTTTGGTTATAAGTTTATTACAAACCAACCGATTTTTATTTATAAGAAAACAAGATTGCTGATAGTACTAGAGGAGTTTAAATGAATGAAAAATTACAAAAATCATAAGACGCTTGAAATATCCGAACAAATTTTTTCTAATTAATCAAGTCAGATTCATTTTTGGCGCCCTTTAAAAATCAAATATCATTTTACATAAAAATTAGAAATACTCGGACTTGATTTTTTGGACTTTTTTTCTTTCAATGTATCACGTTCACGAAAAACTCTTTACAATCAAGAAATAAGTTGAAATAAAATAAAATATTAGTCGTAGTAGAAAAGTTAAAAACGAATAAATAAAATAAAACTTGTATGTTAAAATTAAATAAATAAATAAGTTAAACAACCAAAAAAAATATCATTAATTATTATTATTAATTTAGATCAATTTTTTTATAAATACAAAATTAATAATTTATGTCTATTTAAATATTAAAAAATCAGAAAGTTTTTAGATAAGACTCCGATATTGATGTATTTGTAGGGAGCTTTTAAAATGATATATGTTTGGTCGAAACACAAGGATTTGTGTTCAATAAATCCGATAAACTAAATAACGAAGAAATTTGGAAACCACTAGAGGAAAATTACAATTCATTGCGTGAAATATCTCACATTTTCCCCAGAAACCGCATATTCCTGTTTGCCACTCTTCTTGGATTTTCGAAAGCCGAAGCAGATGGCAAGGGGGTTACGGCTCGACCATAGGGCATCGGTTGCATAACCATATACTGGGTCAGCTCGCTGCTTCAGGTCGTCAGTGGGTTCTGTCTGGGTATTGGGAGTAACTTGAACAATGTAAACACTTAAAGAAGCAGAAAACCTCTTAAGCTTCATAATAAAAAAAGAGGAGATATTTAATATATATAAATTAAAAACTAAGTATTTTACAAACTGAAAATCATTAACACTCAATGAGTATATTTTATACCGATCCAGTTAGTACAAGAACCAGGAAGAAAAAAAAGGGAGTTATCTCACCCCAATTTTTGATTACATTAATGAAAACTACGTATAATTACTAGTCAAAACTGGTGAGTCTGCCAAGTATAGGTAGGGGAAATAAAAATGGCGGCTGTTTCAAAACATTAATTTTTCATTCGGAGCTCAATATCTTAAAAACTACCAACAACACTAGAAAATCTAAGAGAAGATCATTGAAAGAAGAGTAAATTTGCTGAAATATTAGCCCTAAAAGAGCTATTTACGTCCAATAGTTCTCGAGATATAGCTTTTTAAAAAGCAAAATTTCTTAATGGCTAATTTATTTTGAGAAATATATATCTCAGGAATTATGAGACGTACAGATGTCTATTAGCACTCAAATTAAAGCTAGTTTAATGGACTATAAATAAGGTTACGAACTTTACCTTCGTAGGAATAGTAGTTTTCATGATATTTCCTAAAATAAATTGATTTATAGTTGTTCGGACAATAGGTTTGATTTATGAAAAACTTCATTTCAGAAACCATTTGACGTAAAATGTTTGCCAGCGCTCAAATTAAAGCTAGTTAAATTTACAACAATAGTTAATTATGTTTATCTTTGTAGGAGTAGTAGTTTTTAGGATATTTGGCAAAATAAACAAACAAAATGTTAATTTATAGTTGTTCGTATAAAATGTTGGATTTTTGAAAAAATATTTCTCTAGATCCATAAGACGCACATATGTCTGCCAACACTCAAAATAAAGGAAATTTAACTTACTATAAACGAGTATATGACACTTATCTTCGTAGGGGTAGTAGATTTTATGATATTCACATATGAATATAAATTTGGAAAATGAAAATTTGTCGGAACAACTATAAATCAATTTATTTTAGCAAATTTCATGAAAACTACTACTACTACGAAAATAAACGTTATAAACTACTTTATAGCTCATAACACTAGCTTTAATTTGAGTGCTAATAGACATCTGTACGTCAAATGGTTTTTGAGATATAGATTTTTCAAAATAAATTCACTAATTACTGATCTTTCAGTACGTCCCATACAACATTTTAATGAAATGTTGCTTTTTAAAAAGCTATATCTTGAAAACTATTTAACGTAAATAACTCTATTAGGGCTCATATTTTAGCAAATCTGTTCTTCTTTAAATGACGTCCTCTTAGGTTTTCTTGTGTTGTTCCTAATGTTTTAGATATAGAGCTCGGGATGAAAAATTAGTTTTTTTTAAGGTTTTGAAACAGCCGCCATTTTTTATTCCCCCTACCTATACTTGGGAGACTCATGAATTTTGATTAGTAATTATACATAGTTTTCATTAAGGTAATCAAAAATTGGGGTGAGATAACTGCCTTTTTTTTGGGGGGGGGGGAGATTTTGTACAAAGTCTTTATTCGATCTTCCTTGGTCAGCCATCCCATGCAGGGGAATGGTTCCAATTAGTTGGGAAGGGGTACGTTCGTAAATTTGTCAACAATTTTGACAGGTTTTTCCTACTATATTTGAATATTTAAATTTCATAAACGGAAGAGATATCTGTCATAAGTGAAGGTTTATCCGGTTTATTTTAAAATTTACATTTTTTCCGTGAAGTGTTACAAATCAATTTATGATAAATTTCATGTTATTCCGATAATGTAATTAATGTATCTACAAGGGATCTTCTCATAATATACTTTTTTTTCGGTGGTAACTTTCCGAAAGTGGAAACATTGAATTTTGCCAAAAAACCTTCTCAATTATATTATGCAATATTTTAGTGATCCACCTATATTCAGATACCGCCTATATCTCCAATTTCTATCCATCCACACCCAAAAGAATTGAAATTAATGTCCTGATTTTCAATCAAAATTTGTACATCGATAGAATATTTTGTTATAATTTATTTTTAGCCTTCATTTTATAGTAAATGGGTGATATTTTATTAATTAAAAACATTATAAATATCAACTTTTATAATTATTGCTCTTAATTGTCAATTATCACTAGTTTATTATTAGAAGTTACATTTTGATTTAGTATTATGTATTTGTTGATTTTTTTTAATTTCCAATATTATTATATTATTTGGTTTTAATTGTCAATTATCACCTTTTTTTTAGTTTATTATTATATACATTTTGATTTAATATTTATTTGTTGATTTTTTTGCTTTATTTTTTCTATTAAAATACCATTCTTTTAGCCTTTATTGTGTTGAAAAAGGATGTTGTTTTATTGATTAAAAAAAATTGGTAAATATGAATTTTTAACATTATTCGCTATTTATTGCCAGTTGCAATTTTATTTCTATTTTTCAATTTAGTATATTACACAGAAGTTACGCTTTGATTCGATATTATTTATTGATTTTTCGCTTTCTACTCTAAGACACTAAAAACCAATTTTCATTTTCTGTATTATTATTCTGAAAGAATTCGTCCCAGAATGAAAAAAGAATTTTATTATTATTAGTATTATATACTTCTATCATAACAGTTTCATTTCCAATACATATAAGTATATATATGATTACTATATTACATATATTTATTTTACTTATAAAATTTAAGGACAAAAATTAAACCATTTTCATATCATATGCTTCACTGGAATTTAGATTTTAAACTGAAAAATGTGTAACTATTCAACGAGAGTCGACATCAATACAAGATGGACACGTTTGCGCTAAATGTCAAGTGTTTCACATTTCACGTTTCAGAGAAAAGGTATCACGTAAAGCGTTAAGTCCCTTTCAAAATAGAGTTTAAAGTTTACATTTTTTTTTTTAGATATGAATTCTCCGATTTATATAAGAAAATTACATCAAAGTGATATTCCGTCTTTCATAATATCCTTTCTTTAATATTTATTACTTTGTTCATATCTATTTATTACTTTGTTCATATCTATTTATTTCTTTTTCATGTATAACTGTTTATATAATTTTTTTTTTAAATTTTATGTATATATATATTTATTGTTATATGATAACTATTATGGTTGTTTTTAAAGATTTTAATTGGATAGTACTTAAGTGCGAAAATACGATGAATTTTTATGAGTATATGTTTTTTATTTTATTGACAATTTTTATTATTTATATTTTAATTTTATTATGTTTGTTAAAAATGGTAATTAAAAACAAAAAAAAGGAAAGGTGTATTAGGTTAAGGGGGACAATATAATTAGATACATAAATAAATAATGAAGACAAAAAAGATGAATAATAAGGAAAAAATAAAATAAAATATAGGAAGAAAACAAATAAAAAAGTAAAAACTAAAAAAAAAAACATGTGTTACTATTCTATATTGTAAATTTATTTTAATGTCTCTATACAATATAAGAATTAAACCCAATACAGCACAACTTTTTTAAACACAATTTTCCTCTCTCCTAAAATATTGATAGTTTAAAGCCTAATTTTATGCCTCTGTAGGTTCAGTTTAAACTTAAATTGAATCCCCGCAGAACCTATTTTTTAAGGTGTTTTCTTTTTTTTTTTTACTTCATTAATTTCTTTCCACTACTTCAGGACTACAGATCTAATTTATAGTATATGCAATACAAACGAATATTCATGACATGAAAAAAAATCTTTCCAAACAGCTAAAAAAAAAAAAAGAAAAAAAAAAAAGAAAAAGCGAACATTGAAAAACATCTCAATATATCTCAAATAAAAGGTTATCTCACTCCATCACCTTCAAGCGATTTGTAATTCGATGGAGATTTTGTATTAAAATACTTAACTTTCCTTGACTAAACCTTAGCCTCCACTGGCAAGTCACAAAATAGACAATGTGCCTTCTCTTCATACAATCATAATATGAAAGAGGACAGAGAATAAAAATTACATTAATACAAAAACAAAATAAAGATTTAGTTGGCATAGCATACAACTTACACTTACCATCCTGCTTTGAGATGAAATAATTCATAATACATTTCAAAACAGTAATTTATTTATTATTCAGGATGGCAATAATTGCCCTTACTTTAAATTTATATTTAAGTGACAAAAATAAAATCTAACTACTTTCATTAAACATGAAAACTTTTTTTTTATTTATAAAAAAGGCTAAAATCGATGAGATCAAGTAAATGGTACCTACATAGAGGAACGAGTATGGCTAATACTTATATATATTTAAAAAAAATTAATTTTGTACAGATTTTTATGTAATTTTGAAATAACTGTTTAGTGGTATAAAGGTTGAAATCGAAAAGCTCTATAATTCTACAGATGATGAGTTTTAAAATGGTGAATCATGTAAAAAAACTATTTGCTAAAATCGAGCAAAAATCATATTTTGTCTTTTATTGCCCAATCTTATAAATCTTTATGTAAGTATCGATGCGCGCTGGCAAATGCGTTTGTAAAAGTATGTACAACATGTAAACATATTTAAATATACACACTCTTACTAGGTTTCCTAGTATACATATACTCCTTCTCATATCTAAAATTTTTTTTTTTATTTTCGCTGGGTATTAAGAGTGGCTTTTGTTCTATCTTTCGAGTTTATTGTTTATTTTTAAACTTTTCTCCAGTTCTTATCCAGTACACCTAACTCCTGATTTTCCACTGGGATGGGGGTAATTTTCTGTACAGATTCTGATAGTAAATGAAATTTTAAGATAAATTCATTCCTATCACTTTTTTTTTATTTATAAAAAAGGCTAAAATCGATGAGATCAAGTATCCTTCATGTGAGACGATTTGAGGGGTGGTAAGTAAAATATTGTTACAAAACCATGAAAAAACGAAAACAATTAAAATAATATAAAAAAGTAAGAGAATAAATAACAGTAAACTAAGAAGTGGCTAAATATGATTTAAAATATGTAAAAATTTATATGAAAATGATATAAGTAAATAAAATAAAATGAGAAAAATAGGAATAAACAAGAAATACAAAAAAGTGTTAGATATATATTGAAAAGGAAAATAATAACAAAGAAAAAAGAAATAGTTTTTTTTTCCTTGACCTTTATTTTATTATTATTTTAGTGTGTACGGGATTTTTATATTTCTTTTTTATCTGATTTTTTACTTTTTATCATTTCAGTGTACATCTTATTTTTATTTTATTTACTTTTTTCATTTTTATATAAATTTTCACATATCTAAAGTCATATTAAGCCACACCATAGTTTACTTTTATTACATGTTACCCCATTCTCTTACAATTTTACTTAATTTAAGTTGTCCTCTATCTTTTTTAGCCCTGATGAAGCCCCGTAAAGTAAGGTGAAACGTTCACTCACAATAAATAGTTTACTATTTTATTTATTTTGACCTTATATACGACACATAGTCGATCAACGATCTTCCAATTTATTTTCTCCTTAGGTTAAATATTTTATGCTTATCTATTACTAACAATGGGAGATTTTTAACTATTTAAATAAACAAAATCAAAGTTACTTCAGAAGATTTTTGTTAGTAAAATCATCATTTAAGCTCTGTTGAAATATTTTAATGAGGTCTAGACCTAGGTGATGTTGTCGGTCATCTAATCGTACACGGATGAGTTTATTAAAACTCTTTATAGCCGTTTTGGAAAATATTTTATGACAATTTTGTGAGCTAGGTTATTTGTTCTCAAGTAACCTTAAATGTATATTACCATTGAAAACTGAGATTCGAATTTTTTTCACGATCGCAATATTTCCCCTATTTCATATGCAGATAAAATAAAATAAAATTTTTGATCAATTAATTAAAATATCAAATTAGGATATGATTGAATAAAATATCATATTTTACCTCCAGACATATTTTTAGAAATGATCAAACTGTGGCAATTGTATTCTAAATATAGCCGATTGAAAAACAACTAAAACTGTTTAAGCATCACAATAATTCAGTGCTGAACAATCGAAAAAGACAATGGGTTTAGGGACCTGATTTTTCAAAATATTTATAATTTTTTTTATTAGCAGTACTAGCAAGACCTTTTGTGGTTATTAAATTTTAATAATCTTTAGTAGTCATCAAATAATAAGTATTAGCGTGGCTCAAGTCAATTTAACACATGTAAAATAAACTTATAAAATACAAACAATAAGTGGCAACATATTTCTTTACTAATAAATTTAGCATTCTATAACTAATCACAAAACCATTATATAACCTATCTCAACAACCAGGTTGGGTATATTATAATTTTATTTCAAACTGCATTTTTATCTATTTATTTTTTTATTAAAAATTCTATAAAATTTAGTTACAATAAAATTATCAAAAATTAAACTATATTCATCATAAATTAATTTTACAAAATATCTCTGCATAATGCTGGTTTAAATTTCCGATGGTATGAATAAAAAACAACGTTTAACAATACTATTTTTATTCAAAATAATATTCAGTATTAATTTAAAAATAAGAAATTGTCATAATTTTGGTTTAAAACAGGTTACTACGTACTACTCATTCGGTGCAGAATTTGTTATGCTATAACTTTTCTTTTAAGGACCACCAGAAATGGGTTATAAAAATTATAAAAAATAAAAAAATAATTATTTGTAGATTATATGCGTCCGGTTCCCGTACTTTTAAGTTGTCCTTTAAGTCAGTTGTTCATTCCCCCCCCCTCTATCTCAACTATTGCCAGTATATTGTCCAACAATATGATTGATTGAGCTTAAAGAAGTATTTATTTCTAAATAATGAACTGAGAAACCAATAATTACAAAATAACGTTTTAATAGAAATTAAAAAAAAAAAATTAGAAGATCGTTGATAAGCCGTATATAATTAATAAAAGAAGAAGGTCCGGGTTCGGTTAAAATAACTGGAATAGTAAACTATTATTTATGAACCGACGTTTCGCCCCGCATTTCAGGGTTTCATCAGGGCTAAAAAATATTTAGTAACATTATAAAAAAAAAAAAAGGCAAAAACTAAACTTAAGTAACAGAGTAAGAGAATATGATAACAAGAAATAAAAGTTTAAATAAAAGTGTGGTTAAAAATTAAATAAAATGTGTAAAAAAATATATAAAAATGAACTAATAAAATAAAATAAGGTGTACAGTGAAAATCATAAATAAACTAAAATTATAAAAAACGTATTATAAGGGAAAGGGAAATAATAACAAACAAAAATTAGATTAAAAAAAATATAAAAAATACAGTACACACAAAATACGGAAAATAAGAATAAAGTAGTTCATGAAAACAGGAAAAACAAATTTTTTTAAAACTTTTTTCCTGACCTTTATGTTCCATCATTTAATGTGTACTGTATTTTTTTAATCTAATTTTTATTTGTTATAATTTCCCTTTTATGTCTAATAAAGGAGCAGTGACCTACAACCAGAGTTGGGCAACTATGAAACGAATAGCTAAAATTACCATGAATACTATATTTATTTTTCAATGGTTCATTCATGACAACTTTAGCTATAGTTAATTTTTGCCCATCTCTGCCTACAACTTGGAAAACCCAACCTCGACCCGAAGTCTGAAGCCCAGACTGCTGCAGAACCTCCTGCTATAAATTCTGTGGTTATCAATTCAAATATTTACATAACTCCTATTTTATTTATTTTCTTTGTTTTTTTTCCTCATTAGAGGGCAATTATTTGTTTTGTCAAGTCTACGAATGTTATTAACTTTACTTCTCTCGCTTATCAAGAATTATTATTTTTATCTATTTATTTTATCATATTTTTTTAAAAATTATAACGTTGTATCTAGTTAGGACTTTTGAACGAGAATATACCTCCTATAATCAACAGTTAAAAAAAAAATTGTTATATCAACCAAGTAAGGCCCACCAGGTATTAAATAAAAAAAAAAAGTCTAATTTTTTTTTTTATATTTCTTGTTTATTTATACTTTTCACCGTACATCTTATTTTATTTTCTCTGATTTACTTATTACATGTTATTTTTTTTTCCGACTTTATTACTTAATTTTATTTTTTTTTTTTTAGCCCTGGTTAAGGCCTACAACTTGGGGCAAAAAGGTTGGCTCGCAAGAAATAGTTTATTTACTATTTGGGTTAGTTTTAACAAACTCGGGCCATCTTCCTATTATTAAAAAAAATGTTGAACATAGCCGAGACGAATCACTAACACAAACCGCACTAGATATTTGTACTGTGTAATAAATCTCATTGAAGCTACATCAATGATGAGTTGAGAACTTAATTGCCAATAAAAATTATTGTATACTTCGTCTTCAAATAAAGTCTTATACGACTTTATGATTCTGAGAACCAATAGTATTGAGCCGCGGTGCACAATCCAACCGTCAATTTTTTTTTTACTTTTTAATCTCAACAATGAAACTCATTATAGCACGTTTTAAAGTCACGGATCACGCTGTCCTGAACAACCTTAGCAAACTGTTGTTGATAGGCATATCAAAGGGAAAATTGAAAACCATTATTATTATGTAAATAGGAAACATATACACAATTTTCTATTCCATAAAGGCCAAAGGGGAGATTCATAATCGATGTGTGAAGCGAGCAGCAAAATAAACAGCATTCCAAAAGGGCAGTTGTGAGAAGGAAAGAGAATAAAAATAAATCACTGGAGTCAAATATAAATAATAAAAATAAACCAAAGGATTTGTGTAATAAATCAGAATTATTTTTTGATAAAAATATGAAATACACAAAATGATTTCGAAACTTGTAATAAATTGATATTTTCAATAATAAAGTTTTAAAGATTTACATTCGTACTTACTTCTGTAAGTTTTCGAAAGATAGCTTTTAAAAAAGCAGCATTTTATAAAAATGTTGCACAGAACGTACTGGAAGATTCACTAATCAGTGAATTTATTTTGAGAAATTTATATCTCAAAAACTATTCGACGTACAGATGTATATTAGCACTCAAATTAAAGCTGGCTTAATGGACTATAAAGTAGTTTATGAAGTTTATCTTCGTAGGAGTAGTAGTTTTAATGGTATTTTCTAAAATAAATTGATTTATAGTTGTTCGTACTACTAATTTTTCAGCACATTTTTATGAAATGTTGCTTTTTAAAAAGCTATATTTCGAAAATCATTGAACGTAAAAAGCTCTATTAGGGCCAACATTTCAGAAAATTTACTCTACTTTAAATTATGTTCTCTTAGGTTTTCTAGTGCTGTTGGTAGTTTCTTAGATACAAAGCTCAGAATGGAAAACTAATTTTGTTTAAGGTTTTAAAACAGCCGCCATTTTGTATTCTACCTGTACTATTGGCAGACTCATCAATTTTGACTAGTAATTATACATGGTTTTTATTAAAGTAATCAAAAATTGGGATGAAATAACAGCCTTTTTTTCCTACCAGTACTGAGACGGCAAGATAGTCTCCACCCCAATATTTCAGAAATTCATTTTAAAATAACTTATTAAAAAATTGAATAAATATTACAAGCAATAAGTATCATTTGAACGGAATTGATGAGATTTAATAATAACGGAAACTGTTTTTTTTTATCCTGTTCCACGACTTCCTAGCTGTATGTTGCCAACGTCTCTTTCAGTGTAGTTACGTGCCATGTGAAAAAACACATGACTGGGCTACTCATTTATGTATGGCGTTCAATATCCAGTTCCTATATACTGTTATCATGTTTCACTGAGTTTCACCCTTCCAATATTGCTTAACTGGGGATTAAGGTTATTTATAGATAGGTAGATGATTACAAATGTATCAGATAATGAGAAGAATTTTAGGGCTACTTCACAGTAACTGAACCATAATCACTTAAAACCTTAACCTAATTTGCAATAAATATTTGAAGATGCCTGATTGACCGTGTGTAATAATAGAAGAAAATTGGCTGGGTGCGGTTAAAGTAATTCGAATAGTAAACTATATATTTTGAGCCAACGTTTCGCCCCACATCCCAGGGCTTCATCAGGGCTAAAAAAATATACAAACGACTAAAATTAAGTAACAGAGTAAGAGAACAGGATAACATGAAATAAAAGTATACTGTGGTGTAGTTAACTAATTATATAAAATATGTAAAAAATTATATAAAAATGAACTAATAAAATAAAATAATTTTTACGTTTTGTCTCACTTTCCTGTCCTGTCTTTTATCTGGTATTATTTTTAAATTCTCACCCCCCCCCATACTTTATTTTATTACCTTATATTTCATATTTACTATCCATTATTTTTCTTTTATATTTATATCTTATTTTTTACTTTATATTTATATATCTTATTTTTACTTTATATTCACAATTTTCCAACTTTTATTTTATATTAAGTTTTTTCCAACTTAAGTATACTTACATTAATTACTTTATTATTGATTAATGTTCTATTATATTAATTTACACTCCTCTGTACCCCTATTTATTTTTTATATTGTCTTTTCTTCATCATATTGTATTTATTGTAATCCACTCCGTATAAGTATATATATATTATTATGTATGACCCTATTATTTATATTATCATTTAATATTAGCCTATTTTTTTAATATTTTCTTTAATTTTCTAATACTGTTTACTTTAAAATTATTTTCAAATGTAACGTACTTTAACTGTCAATTTCCCTTACTTCTCTATAGCACCCTGTCAACAGTTCACTTTCACACTGACTTCTAGTCCAAAAGGTAAGTTTTCTGTCTTTTTCATTATCTTCCTTCATTATTAATTTTATTCTTATCCCCCTTTTTCATCTCTTAGTTTGTAATGTATTTTATATTTTCTCTTATTTTTTCTGTTTTCATTAATTGCCTATACATTTTTATTATTCTTATTTAATTTTTACGTTTCACTGTGCATCTTTTTAATTTTTCATTTACTTGCTTCATTTATGTTTACATTATAGTTGTGGTATCTTTTGTAGACCAGGAGAAGCCATGCAACGTGGGACGAAACATTGGCTCAATATAAATGGTTTAATCACTATTTGAGTTTTTTTTTACCGGACTCGGACCATTTTTTTTTTTTATTGCAATAAATATTATTTCCTGATGTGTAAAACAGCTGAAGAAATTTTTAAAAAAAAATTAACTACACACACATCTATCTTCTGTTCATATTTAATTTTGCTTGAAACAAAAATCTGCTTCATGAATTGCAAATGATTTTCTACGTAAACATAATTTTTCAAAAATTCTTATCTGATAGAATATAGGAAACCGATGTAGAACCTTTCAAAGTAAAGAAATAATCTCAAGAGATCGAAAATAGTTATTTGAAAGAACGTGTACTTTACGAGCCTTCAAAACGTTTACTATATTCGAAGGAAACAAAACGTTGACACAATTCCTTTTGAATATCTGGAAGGAGTCTGGGTCTCTAGAACGCAAATGCGGCCACAATCTAAACCACAACAACCAGTTACGATTGCTTTATTTCTAACGAAATGATATCGAATGACCAATCCTGCTTACTAATGGTTTTTTCTACGAACCAGTTTAATTGTCAACACTAGGTTACGGCGCCTTTCTACTATTGTTTAACATTTTGAAAGAGTAAGCTCATTTCTTTATTCCTCTCAGGCGTTCTATAAGAAAGGCATCGGTACAAGAAATCCCCTGCAATCCGTTGATCAGTGCAATTTTCCTTATCCACCCGGAAACAAGACGTTTAAATAATAAAATGATTTCCGATAGCAGTCAACAGATGCTACTGTTTGTAAAAGTAAAGTTAAATATTTATTAATCGCATACCATTTATCAGTCAATGAACCGTAATGAGAAGCGATGGAACCTTGAACTAAAACGGATACTACCTGGTAATAATAAACACAACGATGCTGGGTAAAAAAAAATATGCTGTGGGTAGCATAAAATTTATGCAACAGTATGTCTCTTATGTTTTACAAATGTATGCTAATCTCCAGATATTATCTTTCGTGTAAGACATACATCACAATAATTATATACGTATTTTTTTCCTCATATAATTAAAGTAGGGCTGACTCTTACAGAACCTTCGTATAGTACGGAAACCAGGTACTGGTTATAAGTAAAATGGGACTCTGTGAGTTGTTTCCTGTGTATAACTCAAATATTATTTCCTGTTTTTTTTTTAAGGATTAAATGTGAAATGTGATTAGAGTAATAGCTGTGCTCGTGTTAAAAAGTATCAAGAAAATATCACTAATAGAAATAAGTAGCAGATACTATAATAGTAGATAATATGAGTCACTGATCAAGTATATACCATCCCTGCACATTTCTGGTCCTCCCTAATAACATTTAGAAAGAAAAATACAAGTAAATAAATAAAAAATCTTATTATTTTGGCAATGATGTGACTTAAAATAATAATTAGTAAATCACGAGTGTATGCAGCTCACGCGCTTATAGTTAATCTTCACTGGCTCTCAACACCAAGACGCGCCTGGGACGCCTGGTGCTGGGATCTCTTGGGGCACAGTTTTGCCTTCCACACGAGAGTGGTAAAACCTTAGGAGTTCCCAAGGTTTGATGTTAATATTGCACATAGGTACGAATGTGAATTTGGTGTTTATATTGATATTATATATTGTTCAATCAGTTTTATTTTATTGTATAGATTTTTATTTCATGTTTATATATATATAATATTATTTACTTTATTTTTTATTATTATTAGCTTCTTTTTTTTTCTTTAAGTTTATATGTACAATTGTAATATTTTTCATTTTTTTTTTTCCGGTCTTCTTGTTTCTGTATATTTAGTACGAATGAATATTTACAACAGTAACATTTATTGCCTCTAATTATGGATGATTACGTAATTATTCGTCAATAAAAACATATAATCAAGCCAAAAAATTAGTACAAACTACAATTAAAACTAAATGCTGTTTATAATATGTACAGGAGGATATATTCCCAGACACTTATCTGCCCAGCGGTTCCTAAAGTGGACTAAGAGTATGTCAGGGGTGACACAAGCAAATAACATTTTCTGAAAACATTACAAAAAAAAAAAAAAAATGAAATAGCAAATATACAGACCAATACAGCATTTATTTTTCACTGTTTTTTCTTATTTTCCTAAATACTCAACCACTCTAAGGATAATTGTGGCGAAATTTTTACATATTTTTAGCTCGAATATATCTTTTCGTTCAACAAGGGTGCTGTAATACTTTTTTAACTCAAGGGTGTCGTGGCGAAAAGATAAGCCAAAGATTGGGGACTATCATAGCTTGGACCAGTCGTGGTTCCTTGTTATACATGGATATATTACAAATCCCAGTCGTACATGTACTTTTGCCCAATTGTATGAGAAATTTCTCACGAGTATCTCTCAATCACTTTTTTTCTTGTTTTGTTTCGAAAGACCTGTAGCTTGTTAGAATTTTGATTTTTTTTTTGCTATTATGCATATGGATGTTTAAAATAAAAATAAACATAATTATTTATTTACACTTAGAATAAATATTTTTAATTTTAATTTTCATCAAATTAGTCATTATTTTCACGTGATGAGATAACACTATGGGGCGATTACGGAGTAAAGAACATTGATTCCAAAACTCTTTGTTCTTTCTCGCACTACTTTGGAAACATTCGAAATATGTCTGTAATTCATGCTTTGGTACTCTTTCGAAATTCTACAATCGCTCGGAAAGAAGCGTCATGATCGATGGACGTAGGGATTAATGTTTTAATTTTTAAAGTATTACGGTATTTGAACTTTTTTTTTTTTTTAAATATTTAATAATAAAAGTCGTATTTTGAAAAATACAAGTATTTTAAATGTAAAATTGTTGACGTCAGCTGGGCCTTTTGAATGAGGCGCTGTTGGAGAGGTAGAAGAAATCCTCATCAAGGTCAGACAAGGTCCGCGCTAAACAAGTGGATTCCTGAGTCAGAACTGGATACTCAGTTGTTTACTGTCGATTTTTTTTTTTGTAAATTTTTAAATCCTTGTCCATCTGTTAATAGTAATTATTATTGTTATTATATTATAAATTGTATTTATTTTAAAAAAATGTAATTTCAAAGCATACGTATCATATATTATTATCACATATAATTTAGTTTTAACCTTTTTTTTTTTTTTACATTTTTTTATTTTAATAAAAAGTTTTATTGAAAAATAATCAATCCGCCACGCTCAAAAATAATAGGTATTAGGACTTTAAGAAAATTCACATCCACAAATTAAAGAAAAAATAATAATAATCTCGTACTGGGCACACATTACACAACTTACCAATTTTTTCTGTAGGTTGGTACATTATTGTTGAATGAACAAGAAATGCTTATTGTTCTATTGCTATAAAAATAAGTATTTTGAGGTTTCTTGAGGTGGGCAGAGCGAATATTAATTTTGTTGTTTGCGAATATTAAAACAGTTTAACAACAGACAACAAAGCAGTATATATACATATATATATAAAAGCAATTGGTAGAGATCGGGCGGTGTAGGCTTTATCTGATTCGAAGTTGATGTCTCTATTTTTCCATTAGGTGTGTTTTATTTATCTTAAAGAGGGGAAATAAAAATGAAGGGTTGAAAGAGAATATATGAAAAAAAAAAAAAAGGACAGAAAAGAAAGAAAAATGAAAAAAAGAGATATTAACAAAAAAAATTAATGAAGTATAGAAATAAGAATAAAAAATAATAAAACTGACTACTACTAAACTAACTTTAATTTGAGTGCTGGCAGATATCTGTACGTCTAATGTTTTCTGAAATAAAGTTTTTCATAAATCAAACTTACTATCCGAACAACTATAAATTAATTTATTTTAGAAAATTTCATGAAATTACTACTCCTATGAAAATAAACGTTATAAACTACTTTATAGCTCATAAAACTAGCTTTAATTTGAGTGCTAATAGACATCTGTACGTCAAATGGTTTTTGAGATATAGATTTTTCAATATAAATTCACTAGCTACTGATCTTTCAGTACATTTTTATGAAATGTTGCTTTTTAAAAAGATATATCTCGAGAACTATTGAATGTTAATAGCTCTATTAGGTGTAATATTTTAGCAAATTTACTCTACTTTAAATAACGTTCTTTTAAGTTTTCTAGTGTTGTTGATAGTTGTAAAGATATAGAGCTCCGAATAAGAAGTTAATTATTTTTAATGCAGACTCATCAATTTCAACTAGTAATTATACCTAGTTTTCAATTAAGTAATCAAAAATTGGGGTGAAATAACTGCCTTTTTCTCCTCTTGGGCTCTTGTACTAAAAAGAACTGGTCATTTATTCCAAATAGATAAAATTAAAGTTACTTTAGAAGAAGATTGTGTGCAAATTAGGAATTAAATCCCTGTAAAACTATATTAAACCTAGCTGATAAAAGATCACTTGGTTGTACATTGATTTACCGAGTTTAATAAAAATCGTTAGAGCAGTTTTTGAGAAAAAAAATTAAAAATCAATTCACTTCCATACGATTTTTCGTTTTAGGGTTAAGTCGATCACACACAGAACATTTTGTGAAACTTGGTAATTTTAAAACACAGAACCTCAAAACATGTATTTCCACCAAAAACTCAAATTTGAAATTTTTATTTATTGTATTACTTTCCTTTACTATATATTCTGTATATAGATAAGCAAAATTAAAAATAAAATAATAATAATGATGAAATAAAATATTACATTATAATATTGCAGTTAAAAATAATTATTTATGTATTGCATTGTAAGTAATGAGATTGAAGCAGGAATAAAACATTACATTTATATATTATTCTTGTAAAAAAATTTACAAAGATCAAGGGACCTAATTTATTTAATTAAACATCGTATTGGTAAATACTTCACCTTTGATCCTCATGCATAATTTTATTCTCAACACTTGTGAATACTAACACATCGGGATATGACATGCACGAATTTGGTGTTGTAATATTCAAAACTTTTTTTTAATTAATTTAAAAATCTATTATTCTGGTTGTTGTTGTTGTCTGGGGCTTAAGGGCGTAAAACCCTGAGGTCATCAACGCGCATGGCTATTATTCTGGTTATTGTTGTGTAGAATGCCACATTAAATTTACATTGCATTATGTTAAAGGTTAGTGCAAAAATAGTGTTAAAAGTAGACTTATTCTAAGGTTTTAATTTAATATTCCAATTATATTTTCTGATTAGCTTGTCTTAAATTGTATTTGAAAGGCACAACTGCGGTTATAAAGTTCATATTAATTTTAAAACGAAAAAAATACATTTTTACTGGTTTCATAGCCAGTCAAATCACGTTTTTAAACAAATATTTTTGTATACTAAAATTTGCAATAAGTCTTCTATCATGTTTATGGAATACTTGAGTATAAACTCAAAGTACCTAATACAAGTGAATATGAATTAATATTTGTATAAAAATATTTTAGCCAACTCCATATAAAAAATAATTCCATTTCGGAAAGCTGCTTCGGTTATCTTGTGTTGGTCTAAAACGCATTATACAATCGGAAATGCTACTAGTTATTCTCTATTTGTTTTTGCCTGTAATTATTTTAATTATCTTTGGTTCGTTATCTCCCACCATTAACCCACGACCTAAACCTGTTTAAAAATAGTTGTCGGGTGTTTATTCCATTAATCAAGATTAATGGAGTTGGGAATGGTCTGTGTTCGATAGAACTATTGAGGCATCGACTGTGGTTTGGTTCCCTATCAAGTCTTACACACATTATCCTACAACCAATGTTTACTTATCACTTGTTAATATAAAAAAATTAAATTATAAACTGCTAAGGCTAGTTATATTTCAAAATAAGTTACACGACAAAAGTTAATTGTTAAAAATCGTTTGGTAATTAAAAAAATAAATAAATAAGTGAACGCATTAAGACGCATCGGCCATTTTTCTCTTATGGTGCATTTTTGTCAAATGCTAAACCTGAATTCATATCGAATTTGGAACAATTTTGTGTCCGACGTGTTCAGTATGTCTTACAAATGTTTACGAAAATCCCAAACAAACCACTTGTTTCAATGAAGGTCCAATATTTCGGTCTACGTTATTTAGAACTCAAATAGACCTATAACTTAAAAAAAAATACTTTGTCAGATTAAAAAGTAAAAATCATTATAAGAAGTGTTTTTGGGTTTAATAATCAGGTTTATTGTATATTTTTCGTGAAAAAAAACCGTAAAAACTTTTCATTACAATTATTGGTAAATTTTAAAACAAGTGAAATTCAGTTAAATCCATCAAAATGTATACCAAAAGGTTAACCTTATTTTGAACCACTTTATATCATTTTATTTTTAAAAAAAATAAATTAAATCCCATGTAACTGTATAAATGGAAAGTTTAACCAATGTAGCACAGTAAAATATGCAACAGTATTATTATATATAATAAAACAGTAAGTGCTTATACTAAAACGATTAAAATAAGTTGGGCCCTATTTGGTTCACACACCATATATACATTTTGTTTTTGTCTGGTTTAGAGATCTTCGTGGTTTTTCAAATTAATTGTACCGTGTCCAAACTAATTATGCCATCTCAGATACAACTAAATATACAAGGTAATTGATTAAGTAAATTTTTTTTTTTAATATTTATTTATTGCTATTTACAACTGTACAATATAATACATTTAGTAAATCTGATCTAAGTTAAATTGCAGTGTTACAGGTGTGTAAAGAAACTGCCCATTGGTAGCACTCTAATGACTTAAGTAAATTTAAAAGAAAATTCAGAGGAGGTCTTATTATATAAAATTTTTAGTATGATCTCCATTTGTTTTACTAATGATATGATAACTTATAATGATTAATGATAAGTTATGAAATTAAAACTTTTTTTTTTAGCTCAGTTATATAGTGTTTCAATGATATTTTCTGAATATCGAATATCATCCACTCTCTAATCGAAGGAACTGAAATACAAATAGATAAAACTTATTTTAGAATATTTACTATCACTGTGTTTAATGGTAATATGCAATTAGATAAATAAATGAAGTTTTAAAATCTTTATAAACAACTGGACATTTGCCAAGGTGTTCCGACTCGCATTGTCATAGGTGAGCGACCTGCAGCCCATTGTTCATTCGATTACAGCCAGCCGACTTTGGATTCGGTGTTCGCCGATCTTCAGGAAGCCACTTCAGCAATGGGGCTTCCTATCATATTTAATTACTTAATCAATTATAATAAAAAATATCAATGAGAGCTATTTTAAAAAAAGAATCCAAATAAATCATTTGGTGATGGCCGAAACGTAGGAGTTATAATGAAAATGAACATGTGAGAATACATGGTTATTTTTTATCATAATTGATAAACAAACCAGTCTCAAACAAGAAATTAAATTATATATTAATACATACTTTTAGTAAGTAAATTGTGGTTTCAGTCTAAAAGAGTCAGTCCTGGCTGGTTTTGTTCCCAAAATATTTAATGTTATATTATATTACTCATAAGTTTGTAACAACTTATTTCCATCAAAAAACATTAACTATATTATTGATATTTCAGCAAAGCAAGTGCACATAGGGGCTAATGTTCTTTTTTTTTTTTTTTTTTTTTCTTTTATTTATTGTTATTTACAACTGTATACAAATATATACAAGTAAATTTGCTGTAGGTGAGATAGTGACATGATACAAACATGTGGAGAATCTACCCATTGGTAGAACTCCAATAACATTTCTAGAGTAGAAGATCCCGAGGCCATCTTCTTTTCAGACGCCTAGGAGGATTATTAGGTAATGAAGGAGAAGCCAGGTTAGAAACAAGTGGATTTGGGTGGTTGGGAAGTTTTCCATGGAAGGAATGGTATCTGATTTTACGAAGGATTTTGGACTGTAAGGATGGGATTCGGGAGCAATTTGATGGTTTAGTGGAGCCCCAAAGCTCAACTCCGTATGTCCAGATAGGCCTTATAATAGTCATGTAGATCAGTCTTTTGTAATGGATTGGAAATTTAGACCGTTTGTCTAGTAAATGTTGTAATATTCGAAATCGACGAGCAGTTTCCTTTCTTTTCAGTCTTGTTTGAGGATTCCATGTCAGTCGTTTGTCGAGATGTAGTCCTAAGTAACGTATCTGTTCCACAGAAATAAGTGGGGTGCTAATGTTCTCAAAACCAAAAACAAAGAATTCAAATTTCAAGTATGAATTAACACATGTTTGTATACAGTTTAACTAATAGCAATAATATATTTTCTAATTTCAAAACGTATTTTTTTATCTATTCAATGTTTAATACTATTTATTATCATTCTCTGTTTATTTAGTTTATTATAACATATATCCCGGTCGGTCAGTCTCAACTTGTCAGTTGTTATCCTTGTTTCAATCAGACAGGTACTTCCCTCACGTTTATTTGTTATTTTTATTAATATTTCTTTTTAATTGTTACTATACCTCATCTTAGCCAGATTTACTTCACCTATCTGTTTACATTTTTTACATACCTCTTTACCATATTTACAACTATTTCTGACGAATATTTGTCTACAATTTATTACTCTAGTTCTTTATTTAGAATTCGATCACATCAGGATGTATTTATTTGTAACTAGTTTCCAGTCCACCTATATGCATACTTCCTTAAATTATTATTATTATTTCTTTTAAATATTTTATAAAAAAACTAATAAATTTTTAATATATTTTCTAATTTCCTCTGTATATTAATTTCAATGTTTGTATCTTGTTTTCATTTAGCCCTGACGAAGCTCTGCAATATGGGGCGAAACGTTGGTTAACAATAAATAGTTTTTTAAACTATTTTAGTACCTTTATTGTCCGCCACCTGGGCTATCTTCTTAAAATATGACTTAAATCCTTTAAATAGGTAAATATAATGATTCTATTCATTTCATATCTGTAATTTGTTTTGAGAAATATATTTTTTATTTAATAATTTATTTATTGTTATTTACAACTGTATACAAATATATACAAGTAAATTTGCTGTAGGTGACATATTGACATGATACAAACATGTAGAGAATCTACCCACACATAGAACTCCATTATTTGAGAAATATAGTTCGTTAATATGATCTTCACTCATAAAACAAGCTTGATCAAAGTTTTATTTTATTGGATATAGGAGTAAATTTAACTCAGCCGAAACTTTCTAAATGTTTTTCCTATGATAGCATTTACGTTGATGCTTGTATTCACACAGCCTTCTAAAACTGGGTACCTAAACTTTCACCCTCCATTGCAATCTCATTGACTGACAAAGATAAGCCGTATCCGGGTACATATACCCTTATGGACAACACCGATGTCCCTTCCTTTCAGGCCGTCACGAGAAGCCAAGTGTTGCTACATAAATATTTGCATTTGACGAAATTCGTTACGGGCTATTAAATAAACGATTGCGCAAATGGAAGAAGAAAGTCCACTTACTGTATGGCGAGTGGAAAATTTGCAGCCATTAACAAAACGTGACGATGGATTCTCAATCTTTATATAATTCGAAGACATTTAGGCAGTGTTATGAAATCGAGGGACAGCGTCCTATGAGTTTATTTTTTTAAAATAAAATTATAAAAAGTTGTAATCTAAAAAATAATAATAAAAAGCTATTCATATTTTTGTAGATATCCTATATATAACATTTCTCCACAGGAAGTCAGTATATTCATTAAGTCTCTCAACATCACTAAGGCACTTGGCCCATACATTATACCTACAATATTAATAAATAATTAAAACCGTTTCCAAAAAAGTAATTGTACACATTACAAACATTTTCAATAGCTATATGATATATCAGTTTTCTTAAAATTTCAATATTGCCGATGATTTAGCATTATTCTCTTCATCTGATCGAATTAATACAAAACTATTGACTCACGGAATCCTTAAAAAAAATAATCCAAGTATCTTTAAAAAAATAGGGGTTGTAAAAATAAAACAAAACTTAAAAAAAAAATTTCTATGAATTACAAAAAAATGACTTATAATATCTTCTCATCTTCCCCTGACTCTTTAAACTCATACATAAGAGAAATAAGAAATTATAAATAAAAAAAAAAAAAACCGTAGATATAAACATAAGAGAAATAAATTCATCAATAAATGATATGCCTTTTATTTTATTTCAATACTGTTTTGTATATTTTTTCGTTTATTTTGTTTTTACTATAATGTTGTTATGTTATAGGTGGAAAGAAAAATGCATTGTATAAGGGTGTGGACTGAAGCAATACATTTCATAAGTACATTTTCATTTTATGAAATAAAACTGTACAACTGTTCATTTAATTGTACTACTCATTTTTCAAATTGTATAACTGTAATTTACATGCATTCTGTAATTCAAATTGTATTATTTTTTTCAATATGGTGTAAGCAAGAAAAAATCCAGTCTTTATCACAGCATTTTAATTTGTACTTCAATCTAGTGCCTCTTCAAAAACAATGCTCGTAATCAGATTTTCCTAGTTAAATTCTATATTTTACGAACCATTTTTATTATTTCACCTTTTATGTAAAATAAAATATTACACGGTGATCACTAAAAACTTTTTCTATATTAGAAATATTCAAAGTATGAATCGTCTTTGAATGATTGTTTAAAACCAAGGAATTGCAATTTAGTGAAA
>NW_027104734.1:368570-373353 GCF_000696795.3 Halyomorpha halys
CCACATAGATATAAATGCGCCTTTTTTATGTATTCATCAATTTTAACAATTTAACTGATAATAATAACAACCACAACCGGTAAGAGCCATCAAGTAACGTGAAATTAAAATATTTCCAGCGTAGTCAAGGTTGCAACTGAGGTCTTGCAGAAGCTTACTGGAATCCCCTAACAAAGTTGATCATCTCATGGTAGGATACAAATCAGGTTGTGGGAGCGCAGTGCTGACCACACCAACTCCCAACAATATCTCGGATAAAAAACCAGGCAACTCTACCCATTCCTGCTCCTTCCGCTCTTCAGCGGTTTATATGGGACTGATTCGTTTTGTTTTTTTCAAATTACGAAGTTCGTAAGGTGTGATTAAGCAATTATAAAAACACGATTTGAAATTAGCATAGATTTACATACTAATTTGGAGTAGTTGTTCACCTTTTAATTATCCTACTTTATTGACCTAGATACAAAAACGTTTTACTCAGGTAAAATATGGTAGGAGGTTAGTTCAGGTGGCGGTCAATAAGGTACAAAAATAACAGAAAAAAATATTAATTATGAAACCAAGGTTTCGCCCCACTTTGCAGAGCTTTATCGGGGCTGAGTCCAGTAAGATTTAAAGTGATCTTCCATTTTTTAGGATTCAACCCTGATCAAGGCATGCGAAGTGTAGCGTTGGTTACTAATTAATAGTTTTTCTGCTATTTTTTTACCTTTTTTAACCATTACCCAGACCATTTTTCTACAATTAACTAATAATCTCCCAATATTAATTTACAAAACCAGTGCCAAATTGAAGAAATCTGAGAAGGTCCCATTACTAAATTATTTTGCGGAACCCCGGTTCGAGACTACTGCCTTTGTGATTACAAAATAGTGCGACTGCTAATAATTAATCAATAAATTAACTCTATATTGCATCAACTTATCATAAAAATTGGAAAACAGCTCTAACTTTGATGAATTATGCCTAGTCGCTTTAATAACGGCCAACTATGCATGCTATCAAAATCAGGAAGGAAAAATAATATCGGACATGTGTCCGAATTTTCTAATGGTAGGACATTTAAGGTGGAAACACTTGTTTAGTATTCCACAATATCTTAGTAACCTTTTCAAAATAAAGTCATCACAATCACAGTGGATGCTCCTTGGTTTGTAAGAAATAGCCAATTGCATCGGGAATTGCATGTTGATTCAATGGAGGATTACATCAAAAAACTAAAAAATTCCCCTCCCAATTACCGACAGTTAAAGGAGCAGTGACCTACAACTTGGGAAACCCAACCACAACCCGAAGACTGAAGCCCAGGCTGCTGCAGGACATACTATTATAAATTCTGTAGTTATCAATTCTATTATAAATATAACTTCTATTTTATTTATTTTCTCTTCGACTTTTTTTCAAGTTAACTTGTTTTTTCCCATCAGAGGGCTATTGTTTGTTATGTTATGTCTACGAATGTTGTCATTTTTGTTATTAAGTTTACTTTTCTCTCTTACCAAGAGTTATTATTTTTATTTATTTATTTTATCGTATTTTTTTTTATTATAACGTTGTATTTAATTAGGGGTGTCTTTTTGTACGAGACTACACCCCCCCTTATAATTAACTTTTAAAAAAAATGAAACTGTATATCAACCATGTAGGCCCACCAGTCCGATCTTGTATTAAATAAAAAAAAAATAGATTAGAATTTTAAGGTATCAATAACTGTTTTCAGTATTTTTTTTTTCTAATGCAATGGACAAACACACTTGCCCCGACATATTTTAAATAATGTAATTTTATTTATCAACATCATTTAACGGAATGTAATACTATACAATAAAAACAAATATCTATACACCAGACAACAGTTAAATTTAATCGCCTTAAGTTTTAAAATACAGTGATACCTGTATATTATTATTTTTTAAATAATTAAATTTTAGGAATATAATTAGTTTTCATTATTGACAGTATAAAAACATTCCGAAAATTTTCATTTTCATTATTTTTAATAGCCTAATTTCCGTCTAATAAACTTTGTTTTAATTTGTTTAAGTTTTTTAAATTTTATTTATTACAATAGTTTTAAACTCTCTAGAGCGGTTCTCCACCATTTTTTCCTGCGGCACCCGTGTTAGAATAAAAAAAAATCACCGCAAAATTGTCCTTAGAGAGGTTGAATATGAAGGAAAAGAAGAAAAAACAGCGCAAAGTAAATAATAATGGTAGAAGTAAGAAAATGACGGAAAGTCTAGGCTATCATTTGATATAGATAAAGTGCATAAGTACAAAGTTACTAATTTAATTTTAAGTTTTATATTTGTACAGTTGTAAACCACATTAAATAAATAAATAAAAAAAAATTATTTTTTTAAAAAAATATTTTAGGAGATTTGCATACGTTTGGGGGACTCAGCTAGGGAGCCACTACTCTAGATTATAAGATTGAATGTCAAAATCTTGTTCAATGAATTATGGTTTCATTTTATTGATTAAAATAAAGGGAGCTAAGATTTGTAAATATCATACATCCCAGATACGAATTATAAAAAAATTAGTATTAAAAAATAAATATGATAATAGATTCATTTGTAAACTAAAAACAAAGGGCAACTTTGGTGATGTTTAATCGTTTGAAGCCTAAAGGAAGGTGTGATATGCAATTTGGCTTTTTAATCAGTTAATGGGTTGGTGTGTTGAGTCTATTAGTTATGCTCTGGCGCCCGTAAAAACGTGGTATTCCGTTCTCGCCTAGCGAGTAATGTTTTAAGCTCGTCATTAGGAATAATTTAAAATACTTTAGATTACATAAACATACGAAATGCGGAATAAAAATGCGTAATGTGACTAATACATTGGTTATATATACATGTTTATATCTATAAAATAAAATAATGTTCTATTTTTATACTATTAAAAATAAACGTTACTATATACTTCAAGGATATGAAGAGAAGATGGTTGGGGGAGCGGTCAAAATATAACTCAAATAAGTTTAAATAACTTATTTAATAGTGCCAACGTTTCGACCAGAATTTCTAGCCTTCGTCAAGGCTAAAAACAAAAACTCGATAACAACCAATAAATATAAAAAGAATAAAATATAAATAGAATGACATAAAGTAAATAATTGTAGAGAATGAAATTAATAAAATTAAAGTGATGAAAAAATTAGAGAATAAAATGTATATATAGGTAATTGAATAAGTAAGTAAAAATAACATAATTAAGGAAATAAAATAAAAAATTTAAGTTATTTAATGCAAAGGAATATGAATATATTAGTTTATTAAGAATTTAAAAATTAAAATTATGGAAAGAAAAATAAAATTAAGAGAAAGAAAATATATCTAATCAATGAAATATGAAACCATAATACTAGTATAATATGTGTCATTCTGTTTATATCTTATTATTTTTTTTTTTGTATTCATTGGTTGTTATCTTGTTCTTTGATTTAGCCTTGATGAAGGCTAGAAATTCTGGCCAAAACGTTGGCATTTATTATATAAAATAAGTTATTTCAACTTATTTGAGTTATATTTTTATCGCACCCCCCAACCATCTTATCCTCATATAATTTATCCACGATCAAATATCATATCTCAAGGACAATTATATTTTTTTTACATATGATAAACATGTATTTTACGACATCCTCTCATTTCTTAATTTAAATTTCTATTCTTTAATCATTAAAGTTCATTATTAATTACTGTGTCAATCATTGTTCCTCTTTAGTGAGTTAATAGATATTTTCAATAATATATAGTCTGGTGTATTAGTTCATTACTCTTTATGATGTTAGTTGATAATTTGTTTGTATTTATCTTTATCCTACTTTTTATTTTATTTAAGTTTTTGATAGTTTGTGAACATCCAACTTTACAGATTTTTTATTTATTTTCTTTTACTCTTACATTGATTCTACCTTTTTTGTATTTTTACTTTCGCTTACTTATTATATACATAGAAAATTGCGATCGTGAAAAATTTGGAATTCGAGTTTTCAATAGAAATACATTTTTTGAAATTATATATTTAAGGCGGTATATATATATCCTGGGATATCACAGCAACATTTTCGATAAAATTTACTGACCGGAATTACTACTTTATAGAATCGATTTTTCACATCAGATTTTATTGAAAACGGCTCAAGCAGGATTTTGATTAGAGTCGGTTTGTCAATGTACAACTGAATGGTCTGTAATGTCAGATAAGTTTTGAATTAGTCTGAAAGGGTTTAAATGAGAATATTTCAAAAAATCTTTCTTAAAAGTATCTTTAGTTTTGTTTATTTAAAAAAAACAATAAACAGTTAGCCATCTAGCCCATTGTTAGCGATAATAAACACTAGGTAAATACAATATATTAAAGAATTTTACGAATAAATAAAGGAAAAATAACAACAGGCAAGAATCCGTAAAAAATGACTTCGCTATCATTTGTTGAACTGTTTTATTCTTGGCAGGAAAAAACCGTAATATTCGTAATTTCTACATACAGAACCCTAAAAGTATATTTTTATAGGAACAGAAAAATGAAAATATTTTGTTAAACATAGTCTTTAAATCACGAAAATAGCAATAACTTGAACATGAGTGCACTGATCTACTCGAAACTTGGGGACATAAATAGGGTGGTAAGGGGAAGTTGTATGATGCTCGCAATGTATCAGATTTTTTAATTTTGCCCCTGATGAAGACTTACAAAAAAAAAATGATAATTTCAGTTGCCTATTCTTTTGTTTGTATATATTTTAAGAGAGTTTTTATTTTATTATTATTTTTTT
>NW_027104734.1:378396-391186 GCF_000696795.3 Halyomorpha halys
TATACAGTTGTAAATATCAATAAATAAATTATTAAAAAAAAAAAAATTCTTTTATTTTTTAAAACTAAAACAAAAGAAAAAACTTTTATTTGTATACTGTATTTCTGGGCGATAATAAGACGACACTAAGGTTTTGAGCATCTTAAAAATAATAGTCAGGAGAAATAAAAGAAGTAACCAGACTATACCGAAGGAGGTATAAGAATAAATACTAATGAGTCTGATAATTAATCCTGCCAGTGAAAGAGAAAAATACCTGAGAATTCACCTAGATCCGCCTTAACCAACATATCAACATCAAACTAACTCAAACCTACGCAAGGTTAGCAATGCTATACCATATCCTAAATAGAAAATCCTAATTAAAACAAGAAACAGCAATTCTTATTTTTAAAACAATTCTCAGGCCACTGCTGATGTATGGCTGCCAAGTCTGGAAAGCGGCATGCTTTACGAAAAGTTCAAATTACAATCTTTTCAAAATAAAGTCGTAAGAATTGCAGTGAACAACTTGTACTAGGAGATGATTTGTTCAAATCAATATTTGATTTGAACAATTACAAATAGAGACAATAGAGGATTATATCAAAAAAGGTTCATGAAGTTCCACTCCCAGTTACCTACAGTTACAAGTGCAGTGACCTAAAACTTAGGAAACCCAACCACAACCCGAAGACTGAAGCCCAGGTTGCTACAGGACATCCTGTTATAAATCCTATATTTATCAGTTCTGTTATTGTCACTCTAAAATTTTTTTTATCTTAATTTCTTTTTTTGCCCATTCATCTTTTTCTTAAATTCACTTTCTTTTTTTCCCATGAGAAGTCAATTATTTATTTTGTTAAATCCATAAATATTATTGGTTTTGTTATTAACTTTACTTTTATCTTTTATTAAGAATAAATATTTTAATCTTAATTTTTTTTTTTATATTTATAACATTGTACATAGTTGGGGTGTCTTTTGTATGAGACTATATCCCCCATAATCAATTGTTAAAAAAAAAAAATTACCTCTTACATTAACGACGTAAGGCCCACCAGTCTGATCTGGTATTAAATAAATAAATAATAGAAGTCTGATTATCGATTAATTCTTGGAGAACAAATGAGAAAAAAAAAATCGCACTTTCTAGGAAGATTGTATTGAAAAAAAAATCTTTATCAAACGGGATAAGACAAGGAATAATTGATACGAAGCATGACAAAGACATTGAACGGCGTGATCATTGCAAAGGTGAGTAACAGATATCATTATATGTTGATTTTAAACTTAATTTTCGCTGATTCATAGGTTTTTTTCCGATGATTGGATGGTGAAGAGTGCCGCGAAGAACTTTAATTTTCCAGTTTTCATATACCAGATATCGAAAAAAATTAGTATAATACGACTTAATGGGACTTATTTTTGACAAGAGGTTGACAAGGGGACCACGCTTCAAGACCAAATATAAAACGCTAAATTTGCAAACGGGACAGATATAGTCCATATAACACAGACGTAATAAATTACGCCTTAGTCAGAAACTTGTTTAAAAAATGTTTATATTCATGTACTAAAACCTAAGTGAACTTAAAATTGCCAAATTTATGGACCTGCTAAAAAGACACATATTCAGAAAATAAAAACGTTCCAATCCCAATTTTTAAAACTGATAATAAACCCTCCACTCTACATTTTATAAGAGACCCTTCACATCGACCTACGCATTCCAACTGTTATAAAGCGCATTCGTATGACTAGCAAATTGTTTCTAGACATATTGCATGTATATCTCAATAAATTTGTACAACAGATGGTGTAGAATGACATTCCGGATGTAACTTGGCGTAGGACGAAAAGGAGTTGGATGAAGGACCTTCTAGTCTGAGAATATAGTTTAGTTAAACTCAGGAGGAATGCACCAGTGAGTGCTGTTTCCATCATGCCTTGTATAGAGATTAAATAGATGTATAGATAATTCTTAGCTTTTGATTATTGTATTTATTTTACAGAAACAAATTTTTTTTTAAAATTTATTTAATCTGATTTACAACTGCACAAATAATGAATACAATAAGTAAATATGTTGAATGTTTCATATACACTTGAAAATCTTGGGAAGGAACCACCCATTGGTGAAACTAGAAAAAAAAAAATACAGGCAGTTTAGAAAGGACGTATTTCCCTTTACTTAATTAATTTCCCGAACGGTGTTTCTCGAGTACAACCATTTTCTCTAGTGATGGAGATGCAATCAAGAAGTTGGTTAGTGGTGTGGTCAAGAGAGAAAACTCACGGTAAATAAGATACATTGTTTGGTACGTTTCGATCTGATTGTAGGTCTTCATTTGGGTTAAACAAAACAAGATATGTCCATAAAGAATAAAGAATAAATATAGATTACATAAAAGGATATAATATGATAAGTGAATTTTTGAGTTTTGGATTTATTAAAATTTATCGTTGAGTTTCATTAATAGGATGGAGAATAGGAAAGCATAAGAAATACAAAATCGACAGCCATTTCGAAACTAAATGGATAGCAACGTTGAGTTACAAGGATCAATTTGGAGTAATACTTTTATTTAAATGTATTTATTAGTTTGTATGCATGTGTTTTAAGTATTTTTTTAGATTTTAATGAAATATAATTGCGCGTGCAGGATTTTTTATATATATATATTTTTCCTATATTTAAAATTATTATTATTTATTATACTGAGAGAGAATCAGAATTAGATATGTTGCTAAATAAAAGAAAGAATATTGTTATTAAAAAAAGTTAAAAAAATATGAAAAAGAAAAATATTAAAAAAACTAAAACAGGACAAAAACAAAGATTTTTAATATTTTCTGACTATGCCTATATACTATAAGAATAATAAGCAATTGTTCAATTTGTCTTAGTATGCTAAATGTATAACAAACCAATCCAATAGGGGGACACAGCTATTTGAATTAAGTCTCTCTTCTCTTAAGAGCCAAATCTTGTCTAAATTCGGCTTAGTGGTCTTGATAATTATAAGTCCCGGACGGCATACTTTTTTTGATGGATCGGGAGAGAGAAGTAAAAAGGGAGAGACTTAGCAAGTGAGATTTTTTTTATGTTATTACTTCTTCTGGTCTAAGTAGACGTTGTTATTTTAGAAAATATATAGTGGAATGACATTACATCTCCTATGTACGTGGAAAACTACTAAAAGTAATTAATCAGACATTTTACGTTTCTGGAAGATTAAAACGTAGTGGAGAAGAATAAGGGTGAGAAGGACGAAGAATCTTGTGATGGACATGAATTAGTGCAAATATAGAATCTTATATTTTACAGTTAAATACAACTGACAAGGTATCCCTTTATACTCTGACTACATAAGATGGAGTGATCATCTAGCACACCGAAATTTGATAAACTTGAAAGAGTGAATTATATATATATATATTTTTTTAATTAACTGAAATGAGTAAGTTATATCTTGTGACAGGACAATACAGAGCAAAATGGGGCAATGAACTAATTATATAAATTTTGTTATCCTCTTATCCTGCCATCATATCAAAAAGTAAAAAACAATAGTGATTAATTCTTTTATTTTTATCGTGAACGTTTCGAGGATTGTGTATACCCCTCTACAGGCCAGAAAGGAAGATAAAAATTGTAAAATATTGGTGGTCAGATGGTGAAACAAATTAAAATTATATCTACAATTGTATCTTGGATTTATTTTTACAATGATATTAAACTATAAATTCTTTTGATTCGTGTAAAGGATCAAACCTGTATCGCAGATCACTAGAGAGGAGTGGCATGAGAGAGTGAAACAGAGAGTATAGCAAATTGAATGAATAGTTAAATTGTAACATGGCAATGTGCGAGAAGAAGAATGAGGAAAAAAAATGTATGTGGGAAAAAATAAAATAACATTGTCAAATAGGAAAAAAAATATTGCATTTAGTATATAGCTGATTGTTGTTTGAAAAAGGAAAAGGTAGAAAAAAAAATGTTTTTTGTATCATGTTAATTTGTGTAGTTTATATATGCATAGTTATTGATTGATGGGTACGCTGTGTATAGTAGCAACCCAATCTATTTGGGCAGCATGGCTAAATAATACATATCTATCTAGGGCATTTGTATACTTGGAATATAACTTCAAAACTTTCGTTAAAGACGACTAACCAAAATTGCCACTTTAGAGAAAGGATTTTACAATTGTTTAGGATATTCTAAAAATCGGGTCTAACGATTTTGATTAAGCTCAGTAAATCAATATATATTCAAGTAGGCTTTGATGTGAGCTTGGTTTTATCTTCATTGAAATAGTCTAGCAAGGTTTAAATAAACCCACTAGTTTATAACCTTGCTTCCTCTTCCATTCCTGGCAATCCGCTGAGGCGGATGAAAAGAAGATGGCCTCGTGACCTTATATTGTAAACTGTTTTTAGAGTTCTACTACTGGGTACTGTATCATATCATTGTCATTATGATCAAATTTACTTGTTGTATTTTTTATACAGTTGTAAATATCAATAAATAAATAAATAAAAAAAAAGAAGGTTTAAATAACGAATTTTCAAAAAAAGCTTCTAAAGTACCTACTAAATAACCAGTTCCCATTGTAAGCAATAATAAACAATTGATAAATACAAATTATTAAACTATTTGATAAATAATTAAAGAAGAACACTGGAAGAATAGATAGAGGAACTTACAGAAACTGTAACATCGGAAACACCCGAAGGCGCTCGATCTCAGTCGATCACTCCTTAGCTTGTTTTGTATGGCCAGTACATTAATAATTAATATGAATAGATTTTTTTTAATTCATTATTTAAATTTTTTTTTAAATATTCCTCTTATCAATCTTTAATTTGGCTTATTTAAAATAAATATCCCATGGTCGTCAATAATAAAAAGTGAATAAATAAAATATTAATAAATTTGGTAAATAATAGAGGATTGATAAAAAGGAAAAATAGAGGTAGGAGTTCTAATAGGAAAAAGCCGAAATAACCCTGTCTCTTCCGATCGTATTCATATGTACACGGCTTCGTTATCTTTTCTTGAACTGTTGTATTATTGACAGGAATAAATCCTAAAATACTATTTTTTATAGACAGTGAAAGTTGTGTCAACAGATTTGGTTACTCATGGATCGGATGAGAAATTCAACAGTGCAATAATTTCTATATATAAGCTGGTTCACTGGGCCATGTCCTGTACCCTAGTGAACCGAATCCAAACAGTGGTAATATTCAAGGAACCCATTTAAAACAAGGAATCACGGAATCTTAGGAACGGTATAAGTTAAAAAACTATGCTTATTTCAAAATGGGCTCGAGATTTTTAACAGAATAGCAGAATTGAATTTAGAGCAGAAACTGTACAATGTACAGAAACAGCTACAAACTCGAAATACGTCTTAAATTAAAGATAATAAAAACAGAGCTTGGGTGAAAGTGAAGGAAGCTTTTCTTGTGGCCAGTTATTATTTCTTATTGTCCTGACGCCAGATGCTTTGTTGGTCATTGTCTTCATTGAGACTCTGGACATGTTCTCTAACAATCAGGTCTCGCATCTCTGGTTTATGTAATCGACAGGTATAAAAGCTATTCATACTTTATAATGGGAAATTAGCATTTAGAATACTACATTGTCTTCACCTGTTTAAAAAAAAAAAAAATTGTTTACAATTTCGAAGTTTCCTCCGTCAATGGGAGATAAAAATATCTACGGAATTTAAAAAGTATACAAGTGAATTCCGACTGCATTACTAATTCCTGTGTTTACCCATAATAGATAACTTTGAGAGTGTTGTAACCGTGCAAACTACCATGAAAACATTAATTAGCTGAAAGGATATTTTCGTAATTTTTAAATACTTGGTATAAAACAAAAATCATAGAACTAAAATATTATAATGATGTAATGATAGTTAACATATATATAATATTATATGGGGAGAAGATGGTCGAAGAGCTGCTAATGGAGAGCACAAAAAAGTAGAAACATATTTAATTTGTGCCAACGTTTCGGCCAAAATTTCAAGCCTCATCAAGGCTAAGAATAAAAAACACGATAACAACCATAATAAAAGGAAATAGGAAATAAAAAGAAAATAACATATAAATATTTTTCACAACTTTAAAAAAAAACTATTTTTTTATCAAATTAAAAAAACAATAATTTTTCTATTAGATTTTCATCTGTATATTATTTTATCTTTTTCAATTTCACTATTATATATTCTCATTTAGTTTTTATCTTTTTATAATACTTAGACTATAACTTTTCTTCTAACACTATTTATGTATCTATATTGTCTGTTAATTTCTATTTATTCTTTATTTCCTTTTATTTATTATGGTTTTTATTATATATTTTGTTCTTAGCTCTGATTAAGCCTGAAATTTTGGCCGAAACGTTGGCACCAATAAAATAAATTTTTATTTATTTCTGTTGTTATGGAGACCACTTCTTATCATCTTCTCCTCCTATAATATTCATGGTCAGCTATCATTACATCATTATAATTTTTTTTATATAAAAAATGATGATGATTTTATACCAAGTATTTAAAAATTACGAGAACATGCTTCCAGCTAATTAATGTTACCTGAATTGTGCAAATTTACTAGTAAAGAACTTCTCTTATTGGTTTTGTTTTATTGGTTTTTTCGACTTGGATATAATAGTCCCCAAAGTTTTAGAAATAATAGTGGAGGCGGTAAAACTAAAATTAATAGTAAGCTAATTATAACTAATAATGTTTTTGATACTGTTCGTAATAAGTTGTAATTAAAGCTGTTATTTTAGTAGATTGTCCGTGATGTTGGCCGAATTGGCCAAAACGTTGGATGTGTAATATGATTGAATAAAGAACTATTGAGACTTTTTGGGAATTGTTTGTTATTATAATCAAATAAATAAAACTACCGACGTTTTCCAACTTTGCATAGTCATGCCCTACAATGAAAAAACAAACAAAAAAACAGTTTGTTGGAACAGATAATTTCTTCAATTAATTATTAAAATTCTACATGTAAATAGTATATTTAATTGTTAATAGTTAATGTTTTAATTGCCATAGTTATTAATCTTCAATTATACTATGTACCTGGAGTTTTTTAATAGTTAGTTAAAAAAATTATTTGTTCTAAAAAAACTGTTTTTTTTTTTTTCATTTAAGGCATGACTAGCCAAACAATAAAGTTGCGAAACGTCGGATAAATATAATTGTATTATTGATCCTCAAGATCCATCAAAATATATATAATAGTTTTTATGAAATGTAACTTAGATCTTTTATTTAGTTAATTTGATAAAGCTTTAAGGGATATTGAACATTAATAATAATACTTACAGTATTTTTAATGTTGTTTCTTTTATTAAAAACATTGTAAAGTCTCCTGCAAGAGTTGTCAGTATGGGACTCAGTTATTGTTATTGAATTTTCTTAGTAAAAAGTTATAATCAAAAGAAATGCTCATTTGAATAATGAAATAGTAATTATATATTTAAAAAAATCGATATAATAGGATAACTTGGTTAAAATTATTGCGAAATTTTTAATTTTTCCACCTTCCTCAAAATATTGTTGTGACAACGTCCCTGTAAATAATCCTAAAATGATGTAAATGGCGACTTTTTAAAATTTAATAGGAAATAATAGATTGTAATAAATCAAATAAAATTCTTCCAACAATAATAATGTAATATTTTTTTTTTAGGTGCATACAAAAAAATGACATAAGTGGACTTAGACATTTAATTTATAAATACCATATATACATCATTAATATATTTTCTTAACAAGGTGATCAATAAATATTAATAATATAAATGCAATTGATTGCTTTTCTTTCCACGAGCATGTAAGAATAGGAACAAAAACTTTTTGTTCCAGGTGAAAGCTCTGGTAGCCACTTTACATTTCCGCAAAAATAAGATGAAAAAAAAAAAGTTGAACCACTCTCTTGTAGTGGGGAAGCATTTGGAATAGGATGTTACATAAGGTCAACCTTCCGATAAAGGAATACAGGTTGAAATGCAGAAAGGTCTCAATACATTTCTTCCACAGTTGTCCCGATTTCCGGGGGAAATATGGTGAAATCTAATCTACATGAAAGATCTATGTAACTTTATACTGAAAAGTAAATAATTCATCGTACTCACCATAAAACAGTACACCAATATGGATAATTTTTTTTTTTATTTAAAAAATTCGGTTTATGATTCTAGATGATATTAACAAGCTTGAAACTCTTATCTTGTATCTTTAAACGCTTTATTTCGTATCGAAAAAAACAATAGCATACGGATATTAAATAGCAAAAAATAAACACGAAATTAAAACACAATTTCACACAACTCATTAACAGAAAAGATTTTTTACTTTCATTTGTGAAGCATATAATTAATTAAGAACAAATATTTTTCGTACAAGATGGTTTGCTCAACAAAAAAAACTAACTGAGGAACGGGCAAGAGGACTAGATTGACGTAAATGAAAATTATCATAAACTAACGGTGTTAATGCTAGTGTTTGAATTCGTGCTCTGGCTGCCAAGAGAAGAAATTAAATTTTTTCTGTTCTTAATATATTATTTCATATATTTTTTTAAAATTGCATTAGTAATTACTGCAAAATAATTTTTAAAATTTGTTAGTTGAGCTTTGGGGCTCCACTAAATCTTCGAATTCCTCTCGTATTCAATCCTTACATTCCAAAAATCCTTAATGCTTCTTACTTTATCACAAATAAAATCATACATAAAGATCTTAATGTTCCCTATGTAACCGATCTAGTCCGAACCAGATATCACTCCTTCCATTATAAACTCCCTAACCACTCAAACCCCCTAGTTTTTAATTTTGCATCCTCTTCCATTCCTGACAATCTTCCGAGGCGCCTGAAAAGAAGATGGCCACGAGACCAGCAAATGTAAAATGTCATTAGACTCCATTTTAACTAAGATTAAATTTACTGAATGTATTATGTAATATACAGTTGTAAATTTCGATAAACACATTAAAAAAAAATTTGTTGCCGTGCGTGCATCACAAACCTTTCACTTACATCCTAATGTTGAAATTAATTCTTGCTGATTTCGAAACAACGATTTATTTACAATCCCACTCTTCAAGAATGAAGACAGAACTGAAGGATTAAAATAAATTCTAATAAATCCCCTTTGTCGTAAACCCATTATTTCCCGCTCCACAGTCTCCTTTAATAATACCCCAATTATTCCTGTTGAACAGATCCGTTAGCTAGGACTACATCTGGACAAACGACTGACTAGGAATCTTTATACAAGACTGAAGACAGTAAACAATCCGTCGATTCCGACTATTACAGCATTTACTTGACAAACGGTCTAAACTTCCAATCCATTACAAAAGACTGATGTACATGACTGTAATAAGGCCTATCTGGACTTGGGTAGTTGAGCTTTGGGGCTCCACTAAAGTTTCGAATTCCTCTCGTATCTAATCCTTTCAATCCAAAATACTTCGTAAAATCCTTAATATTCCTCATTTTGTCACAAATCAAGTCATCTATCTGAACTTTAATGTTCCATATGTTGCTGATTTTGGCAGAACCTGGTAACAATCCTTCCATGATAAACTTACTAACCTCCAACCCACTTGTTTCTAACCTTGCTTCTCCTTTATTACCCGATAATCTAGACGTCTAAAAAGATGATAGTCTCGAGATCTTCTCTATAAATGTTATTCGATTAACGGGTAGATTCTCCACATTTCTGTATCAAGTCATTGTATAACTGACATTTATATTAAAGCTTACTTGTATATATTTTAAATACAGTTTAAGTATTTAACCATGTTTTATTACTATGAACAACGAAGTGACGGTTTAATTATTTCAAATAAACAAATTAGAAGGCACTTTTAGAGGAAGGCTGTTGAAAATCCGGAATTTAAGTACTGTAACTCTATCACAATCAAGATAAGACGTATCTTATATTCAAGACAATTTTACATTGATATAAAAGTTACTTAATAATCACTAGAACCCTTTTTGGAAAAATAGTAAAAAGAAAAAATTGAAATCGATGATAAAAAGTGACACTTCCTGTAAGTAGATTTTAGAGTTTCATACGAAGTAACATGTTAGCATTGTAGCATACATACATAAGGGGTATTCATGATGTTGTGTTAAATGTTAAATGTTTTACAATGTTAAATGTTATAATTATAAGATTGTGAGCAGCCCTATTTGAAGTCATGTTGAACGTTAAATGCATAAGAGCCCCTAGCGGATTTTCTCAGCAACTTGTTGTATAAGCCTTTATGTTTATAACCTTCCTTCCAGACCCTCATGTTATTGTTTACTTCAGTTTTGATTTAAGTAATTAATTACAACATGCCTAGAGTGAGTGAAAAGTGGAATTTGTGTGAAAGTTTAGCTTATGAAATGAAATGAAAAAATAACTTTATTCTGGGACATATGTCCCCTAAGAATAATTACATGGTTCATATAGTGAGATTTTTATCTGGCGAGCGTTTACAAATTTTCAGATAGCAGAATGAAATTACATTGTTTTTTTTACTATTTTTTTCTCAAATGTATCGTTAAAATTATCCATTCGGGTTTAATAACAGGGATATGAATACCACAAACACACGAAAAAACTGAGCTGTCACAACAACAAAAATGGCGGCGATCTCAACTGGTCTATTGTGTGACGTCATTCTCCATTTAACAGACCAAGTAACAGACTCTCAGCCATGTTAAATGTTATTTCGTTTTACCACGGTAAAAGTAGACAATTTTTTTCGATTTAACATGAGTTTTTCCATTTAACACGCTCTAACCTGTTAAACCAAAGATCATGAATACCCCTATTGTTTCAGTTTCGTACATCTTTACGTTTTTGCGCAGACCTGTTTGGAACAACTTAAAATGTGTATTTTCGTTGTATACTCAAATTAGAAAATTTTCACTTTCCTGTACTTCCCCTTACTACATATTTACTGTATAGAAAAGTAGAAGTACAAATGCTTGACTAACATCCCAGAAAAAATAAATGTTTTCACAACGTTAAGTTGTAAGTGAGCCAAGTGGTCATTTTTGCAATCTCCTGGCGGCTACCAGAGTTGCAGGCGCGTACTAAGGTGTGAGTGTCAACATTTATTTCTCGTGACCACCAAGAAATAAATATTAACTGCCTGTCCCTTAAGTTGTGTATAGTGATCAGCCATAAACGATTTCTCATCACTTTAAAATTCGGATTTCATGATCGATTATCTACTTTTTTTATATAATAGACTTTAGTTGTAAACTGTAAAATCAATTTTCCATGTGTAATAATCCTAGTTGTAAATTACTATATTGTGTCATGTGCTGCCATGACCTACAATATTTCATTACTAAATAATCACTTATTAAAACGAATTGCTGATAATATGGCGGTGTAATTATGTTTATGGTGTAATAGAGCCATTAGATTTACAGACATGAAGTACTTTCGCTTTCACAAATCAACTTTGCCATAAATAATATGAGTACTATGTCATAACCTCAAATTATAAACATTTTATAACGAAAATAATAGTCATTTTCAAATTCCCAGCCTATCTGAAAATCGAATTTCTAAAGTTTGAAATAATCTTTTATTACTCCGTCGAAAATCTTTATAATTATGAACAAGAAATGTGGACATTATTTGCATTTACACAACGAAAATAGGTGGAAGATGTATTTGTTAATGCCCTGGAATTATTTACAAAGGGCAGGGTTGGAATAAATTAACATATATTTAAAGCTACATGTCTTAAATTAGGTCGTTTCGATATTTGTGAGACAGAATATTCTTATCTAATAATTCGCCGATCGAATTTCCCAATATTTGCTTTATATTAATAATATAAATAAACGTTATAATGCGATGAAATTATGGTCCCTCCCCACTAGAAAGATACAATCTTAAAAAATAAAATTGAATTCCATTTAAGTTGCATAAGTAGAATTGTATAGGAATAAGGAACTGTCTCTATTTTGTTAAGTTTTTTTTGTTAAGAAAGTATTTTTTTAATAAAATTATAGAAAAAAAAGAAACAATAAAAATGAAATGAGTAAATAGGAATATAAAATAAATAAATATTATAAATTAAAATGCATCCCTAGAATTACAGATATTATTAAAAAATATTATTAAAATATGATCATAAAGATGTAAAATTCGGATTAAATAATTATAATTAACTAGAAAAAAACAAAACAAAATTAGTTATAAAAAATGCAGAAGACAATATAATATAGGAGAGATGTCACAAGATGTAAGCAATAGAATCAAACATCAAATTAAATTTAAAAACGCCAAAAATAGGAAAGACACAGCACAAGCAAATCATAGTACGCACAAATTTTGATTTTGATAAATTAGAAATTTCAAATATAGCATCAGATAATAAAAACAGAAACAGATAGAATTAATCAACACAACTAAAAATAATTAAAATGAAATAAATTTCAAATCAGATATAATAGAGAATAAGGCAACATTGTGTTAACATAATTAACAATATGAATATTTAACAAATAAATAGGGGTGGAATTAGACTAAACCAGGTCAAATGAATAGATGTGCCACATTAAAAGAAGACAGACATTGACAAATAAGTATAATTTGAAAATTAAAATAACATTTAAAAATTACATTATGTTAAATATTATTGATTTCAGGGAGAAGAAATCATTAAAATCAAGACAAATTCCTTATGGGGATGATAAGGAATATATGATATTTTAAGGATGTTACAAAAAAAAATATATATATACAT
>NW_027104734.1:391237-401564 GCF_000696795.3 Halyomorpha halys
TTTCAAATAATAATTGTTATATAGAGTGTGATATAGTTTTGAATTACATAAATGTGGTGAATGTGAAGGGTTAATAAGACCTATTTTTTCCAATGTAATTATTATGAGCTGTTAATATTTTACTTTAGATTAATATGAAAAGATAGTTAGAGATGTGGTCAGCAAAAATACACAAGTAAACTAAACTTTTGTGTCTACGTTTCGACCAGAACTCAGGGCTGAAAAAATTAAAATAAAAAAAACAAATAATAAACATAACTCTGAGAAACATAAAAATAATAATAAATGAACTAGAAAATATTCATTACAATAAATTAAGTAAAAAGTAGTTGATTGATAAAAATTTAACATTGAAATTACTTACGTATCTCATTATGTTAATACCATTACTCGCCATTACTTGAACACTGTGTTTTTTAATCTCCATTTTGTTATATTTTTTTAGTATTATTTTTTATCATTTATTCTGTATAATTCTTACCACTATAATATTATATTTTATCTTCTATTGTTATCAATCAACTACTATCTACTTAATTTATTGTTTTGTATATTTCCAAGTTTGTTTATTATTTCTATGTTTTTCTGAAATATGTTTGTTTTCTCTCTTAAAATTCTTGAGCGAATCGCGATATGCGATGTGATGCACACCATACTTTGTATCATGGAAAAAAGTGATGAATAGTCTAAATCGAAGTCATTTAGATTTCTCGTACTTAGTTATCGTTCAAATAATAATAAGTACTCTAGAATGACCATGTAAAAATTATTTTTTTTAAAACGATTTTTTCAGAAAAATGTCGGCCACCAATATTTATTGATTTCACACAAGTTTTCAGAATGCATAACGACAATTTTCTGCAAATGTTTCACATGGAACATGTTCCATTATCACCAAAAACTGGAGTATGACATCCCCAAATAGCATTAAAATTCAATTAAATTACTTTCCATGTCAATTGCCGACGCCAATGGACTTTCTGCACGAGAATGTTATGCAATCATATTCTTTAGTAAAGGTTCACAAGCAGAATGATGCAACCACATGGCTTTGCACTCAGATGGTTAATATTTCAAAATGGACGGGGGAAGGGGAGAGTTATTACCACATTTAATGTCCGAAAATGAAATACCAGGTACATAAACAGTGAACGTAAAACACTTAACTTCTTCGGGTTACCTTATGAAACAGTCTGAAATTTCATTATACATCATAAAATATATCATAATATTAATCATTTATTTTATTATACTAATAATAATCTCTATCATTAGATAAAAACAATCTGGTGGGAGAGCGCGGGTTACAGAACTTTCACTTGCTAAATCGCATTTCAGGGTTTCTCGATGGAAAAATAACAAATATCAACTTTGTTCATGCTATGAATCCAAGCATTTAACAAAACATGAAGCCATGTACATATGAATGCGATCGGAAGAAAGTGGGAGAATTCGGCTGTTTCCGACTCGAACTCCTGTCTCTATTTTTTTTTTTTTGATCCCTTAATTATTATCAATTTCCTTATTTTTTTTATTTATCTATTGCTAATTGTTTTACTAGCATTGCGAACTAGTTATTTATTTTAAATAAGCTAAATACCGCTTAATTGTATATTGATTTACTTATTTTAATCAAAATCGTTAGAGCCAATTTGTAGAAGATCCTAATAAAACTGTAAAATCGATTGTGTATAGTATCAGTTCTGCTGATAAGCCGATTTAATCGAAAAAGTTGATGTAACAAGAGGAAAATGCTTTATTTGGTCAAGCTGTCCAAACACATTAGGTGCTATAACACACAGTGTACCCATCAATCCATAATTGGACATATATATACTACAATACATTAACATTTTCCATTTTTCAAACAATAATTATTAATAAACTAATTTAATTTATGTTTTGTAAAACTTTTCTTTTTTGAACAAGGCTCTTCACAAACGCACTATTTTGCGAGAATTATTTGGACTCGGAGGATTTTGAGGTGATGATTGAAACATGATTTAGTCGAAAACTCCAATTCGAAATTCTGTAATATACAATACGTCCCCATACTAGATATCCCATACATAGGTAAGCGAAGAAGAAATTAAAATGGGTTTCTCTTCATCTCTCAGATACATCCTGGGGAGTTTATATTACTTTGGGAAAGTTTTAACGTTAAGGTCATAATTTGGCTTAATATTTTAAATGAATCTCCGTATTTTTAGAAAATAGAAAGAAAATAAATCCTGTTGAAGAAAACTCTAATGAGTGACTATTGAGTAGAAAGGAGACGTTCCTTGAATCACATATTTTATCCATTATGCACAATTTCTATGCTTGTAGTGAAACATTATTGATTGGGGGATATTGAATGTTAAACATGGTTATAGCTAATAAATTTTATTACCGGATTCTATAGACTTTTGGGAGGACCAATTACAAAATTCTATGAACCTAATTTTGGAATGTTGTGTACTAAACATTTAAAATATATTTATTAAGTGAGTAAAATGTTTTGAAATAGTTAAAAAATAAGATAAGTACTTTTCCTGAAATAAATTACTAATACAAAACTTTAATATATTTCCAACATTAATTGATTAAAAAAATTAAGTAAAATTTTAAAAACACTTTCTCGATCTTCTGTAGTATTCTTGCTCCTCAGAGGAAAAAAGTAACTTCTATTTTCGATTGGCTCTTGATAGTTTTATATGAAAATATTAAAATCGGAAATTAAAAAACAGTAATTTTTGATGAATTAATATCATTCTATTTTCAATATATATTAATTTTAAACAGTTGTCAGTTTTTGAATTATAATGTGAAAAATATGGAAAAGCATCCTATTAAAATTATAGTAGTGAATTATTAATGATTAATTCAATTAAAACTTTAAATTAAAAATACAATTAATTACCTCACGAATAAAGAAGAATATTTTCCTATTTCTGAAATTTATTATAATTTCTACATTTGTTTAGATTTTTTGGCCTTAAATTCATTTCTTCATATTTTTTTTTTTTTTAAAAAAAGGTTTTGAAATGTTTTCGTAGATCAAGGTGAAATACAAATCCTTCCTAGGCTGATAAAGCTCTGAGGATACAGCCGTAATCAATTTTATTATTTATTTATTTGGGGATGTAAAACGTGGCCTCTTACACTAAAGGAAGAACAGCGCCTTTAGGTTTTTGAAAATAAAGTATTACATGCTGATAAAAGTACGAACTGCACTCGGTAAATATAATTCAGGTTTTAGCACTGAGGCGAATAAGATTGTGGAATTAGTAACGAATGGATTGCTAAAATGTTAATAACACTGAACCGACTGTTAAGCGAGGGGTGGACCGAAACGTATATGAGAAGATTGCGTTAAGAATAATTTAGTAGATTTGTGCTTGGAGGGGCATCACTGGATAGATGTATGTAGGGAAAGATTGATGGTATCGGCATCGAATCTTTGGATCCGAAATATATGAGCCGTTGTATGGAAAAGTAATTTAAGTATAACTTGAAATTTTGGGATATTCAATAACTTAGGGGAAGTTCTTGTTTTATGAATTATTTGTAAGAAATAAAAGTCAGAAAAAGCTAGCTATTGTTCCTGACCTAAAAAGACCCATTTTGACAACTCGATGCACAGAACATTCATAGTACACAACCATTTTTGAGAGTGGAATAGAGTCAGAGGGAAGGACATACATCGTCCTATTTATGTATATGCTTTATGTTATTACATACTATGTTTTTAATCCAAAAAAAAGGTACAAATACTAAAAACTATGTGTGCACCAATAAAGGGCTTTTATTTTTATTTGTATGTCATAATATTTATTTATTTATTTATTAATACCAGATCAACCTGTTGGGCCGTATATTGTTAATGTTAGATGTACATCTCATACATAAAGCACCCCTAACTATATAGAATGATATAAATAAAACAAAAAATTAAGATAAAATAACAATTCTTAATAAAAGATTAAATTAAAGTTAATAACAAAAATAATGACATTTGTGGATTTAACTGTAGGGTAACTGGAAGTGGAACTTCATGAACCTTTGTTTGATGGAATCATCTGTTGTCTTTATTTGCAATTCCCGATGCAATTGGCTGTGTCATAATATTGATTTGAAAAAATCATCTCCTAGTACAACCGTTGTTTAAGAAACAGTACTTTCTTACAAAGCTCAATAGTTTTTTTTTCTGTTTAATATTATTTTCTCACTCATAAAAGACTCACTCAAAGACACACTCATAAAATAACACATTGAGTTTGATATCTTTTGGGAAATAAATTTGAAATTTTTTAAAAATATTTTTGACTAAATTCTCTAAAAAAATCGGCGTTATAAATGATGCTACCGAATGATTAAATACATCATGAATAAACTGAGACTTTTCACCAGAAATAAAAAAAATCAATCATTGGCCCGATAAAAAAAAAAAATAATCATCGATTCAAACAGAGCATTTCAACAGTTGTAGCAATTGGAGTAGTTAGTCAACCGTTAGGTTATTTTTTACTCTACCACACCATATAATTATGAGGACAAAAAATTGACCGACAATTGAGTAGCGTAACAATGATTTCGTAATTGATTTTCTCTGAGAACATGATGTGAAACTCGAAAAAGTGAAGTTTCCACCAGAATGTTTTCTTTTTTAGATGGAATGAAGAGTGATTTTTCAAATGATCTAGCAAAATGTTTTGATCAGAAAAATTTAAAAGTGTTTTCTGCATATGATCGCCGTTAGCAGCCGACTGTAGGGCGCCAGAAAATATAACAAGCTGTATCAATCACAAAAACGGAATTATATTAAAAGACATTTTTCTTGGGTTTACTCATTAGCGTTTTTCCCTTTTTTATTGAAGCATTAACAATAGGATTTAGATTATTACATTAATTCAGATTCAGTTTCCTAAAACTAAAAATGAATTACTCCAATTTTTAAATAAATACCATTTGTAATTGGTAACGAGTTTTTCTAATGGGTACCAAGTTTATATATTTTTTATTTTGATCTTGTTTGTTTTTATTGTTACTGGCTCATAATAATGGCATGAAGTCCGTCTTTTGAAGACATCGATGAATTTCTAAAGTGCCTCTACAAGTTTGCCAAACTTAAGCAAATTCGCGCATAAAAAAGCGTGTAGATTAGTTATCTGGAACAAATTGGCCTGAATTTGAGGCTGACCCGTGGGGTGTCGGTTTTTGAGCAAAAATTAAAGGGCGCTTGTGCTTCATACACACGTTTGTGTTCAATTAGCATTGTTTTAGAACTGCAAATAAATAAATATTTGTTCTCTCTATGTTTAACTAAATATAGAATATCTCCAACCTTCATATTCAATAATTAACTTCATTTTATGATATTTTAAAATTATACCAATTCGGTGTAAATACTTTATTTTAAATCAAGTCAATTAAATTTAACAGTTTATTTTTTATTTAACACAGCACAAATTTAAGTTTATAAAGACATTATATGTTTGAGTAATTAAATTTACAAGTATTTGCTGAAATTTGTGTTTTTTTTATTTCAACATTCTTTATTTTATAATGAAAATAGAGTAAAACGAATGTAATAGCCGACAAATGTCAAAAGGACAAATCAAGCGTGCAGATATTCGTTGCTTCCTTTGTTCATCCAAGTCTTGGATTTGCGGCAAGAGTCAAATGTGTAGATTCAGCACAACCTACTCCTACTCACCTAACTGAAATTTCTTAAGTACTAGGGTACTGTTTTTTTAAAACTATTCTTGTTGTAAATCAGATTCAAAACCGAAGAATCTTAAAGGGCAAAATCGTTTCATAATTCAGTTCACCTTAAGAATCCGTCATCTTGGTTGAGGAATTTGATAATTAATGCTTCATCATCATGACAGCCATTTTGAGTATCCTTAGCCAGTCGAAGAAACACATGTTATGAAGACGGATTCTTAAAGAAAATTGGATTCTAAACAAGAAAAACGTACGAATCCATTGAGTTTCCTAATGGTTTATGCTTAAAACGTAGAGAATTGTTTTAGGTGATTTACACCTTCCGGACACGTCGGGTAAAAAAAAATACCTAATAAGTATTCGTCTTAAAATGTGGTTTAATATCAGAATTCGTAAAAAATGTACTCCATTCCAATTTGAAATTCCAGAGATGCCTCAAAAAAGTTCTGTTATGACCCCTCGAAAATAAAAAATAAATTCCATAAATTGTAGAATTTAGGGAGAGTGTATATATATAATAGGAAACTGTTTAATATAATATGATACAAATAATTTTAAAATATATTGAAGACGTAACTAAACTAGAACAGAAAATATTAACTTTTGGTAGACATTTTTCCTTTATCCTAAAACTTTTTAAATGTCCATAGGTGATTATGTGGTTTTTGAGCACATAATAACTAAACGATTCCAAGTAAGGACCCTCTCTTAGTAAGAGAGGTCTTCCAGATGGGCCCATCCGACATCATGTAAATAGTAGGGGTATTCATGATGTGTTAAATGTAAAGCGTTTTAACATGCTAAATGTTATATATTAAATGCAAAGGAGCTCATAGCGGATTTTCAGGGGTCTTGTCTTGCAATCTTGTAACCTTACGATAAAATAAAATTTCCAACAGCATTATCACATCATCTTTCTTTCACCTCACTTGTTCCTTGCTTCCTGTACTAGTTTTTTCCCCATTAATTTATTATTATTTTTATCTATTACTTTACCAGAGGATAAAAACACTAACTACAAGCAACTAATCAATAAAACGACAACAGACGAAATTGTGTGTTGCTCAGCTGGTCTGTTGAGTGTCGTCATTCTCCATTTACAAGACCTATCAACTGGCTCTCAATGTTATGTCGCTTTAACATGCTAAATGAAGGAAACATTTCTCCATTTAATACACTTTAAAATGTTAAAGTAAAGATCATGAACACCCCTAGCATCTTTCGTATTAAATTGACTGCCCAACTAATAGATACTACTGCAGGTTATATTTATAAATAAAAAGGGTATTTCAGGATTAATTGTCCTTATTGAAAAAAGTTTGTCGGTTAACGCATCGTTTAGGAGATATTCAAGTCTAAATATTTTAATTGTTATGAATTATGTAGGGTATAATAAATAAATAATATGAGTTCCAACTACTTTTATCTACTACAATTAAAATCTTTAGACGTCAACAAAGCGTTGACGAACAAATTTATCGTAAAGGTTACAAGGCTGCGAAACAAAACTCAGAAAATCCACCAGGGGCTCCTCTGCATTTAACATATAACATTTAGCATGTTAAAACCTTTTACATTTAACAAAACATCATGAATACTATTTCTGATACTTGATATCAGATAGGCCATCTCTAACTAAATAAAGCGGTAATAGGTGTTTTGAGTGTCAGGACGCGGCCCTAAAACTCCCTGTATATTTATATGTATAATTTCGAATTTTTGTCAACATTTTAAGTAATAGTGAAATTTTTATATAATAATTGATACTTACAACCGTCTTGAGTCACAGGACGAAGGAATACAACGCAGGACATGGAGAAAGAAGCATACTTCTCGCACTGGAAGCACTCATGACTTCTCCAACAGATCGTTTCGTTGTAGTTAATTCATTATCCGAGGTAAGATCTGTAAAATAGAGAATCATCAGTAATTTATTGATGGCTAAACTTTGAAACATATAGATATGAAATAATAGATTAATTCGATTGGAAACAAAAATCACAGGACCATTATGTCAAACCAAGTTCAGAATTATAAATATATGCTTAAAATAACATCAGCATCATATCGATAATTGGTATAATGATAATCTCGCAAAAGCGCTATTATAAATAAGGATCATTAATTCGTTAATTAGTTAATTAAATGTCATCTTGAGATTAAGCTATCCCGTTTCCGCAACAACCACATTATGAATAAATCGCACAACACAACTTTCACTTTCAACTCTACTTTGAGTTAAAATAAATACATATATACAGTGTGATCTCAGTAATCAGAAATTCTGTACTACGAACATTTTAATAACCCAAACAAAAAAGTAATTTTCTTGAGAAAACTCGGCAGATAATAACATTTTTGTTTTCAAGTAAAAGTGGACATTCGAAAAGTACATTTTGCACTTCCCAATCTACAGGCAAGTTATAGTAATCACCGTTAAAATCAAAAGTGGAAATTCTAACAGTCTCGATATCGGGAAAGCTAATTCCTATAAAATTGTTCATAATATATTTTGTTGGAAGTAGAAATACATAATAGCTATTGTATAAATCATTTGATTTTGTAATACTAATACATAATTAATATAATTAACAGTAAAAATATGTATAATACAAAATTTGTTAGTAAACTCATTTTTTTATCACTCTTCTAAAGTTCTTTTTTCATTTATAAATGAACTATCTTGTAGTTTTAACAAATTAAATCATCATTAAGCTTTATTGGCGATATAGAAGAAAATAGTTTTTTTATAACTTCGAACTGCCAATTCTCCAATAAGATAAATTATAAAAATTAAATAAATAATAATCGTTATGCACATACATATTAATGATTTTTTTTTTTATCTATTTTTCCAAATACTTTCTGTTATCCGAACTTTTCAATAATTCGAACACCACCCTGCAGCAATTAGTTCGGATTACCGAGATTACACAGTATATAGTATATATATGTAATATATATTATATAATTATACTAATTATATATTTATAATTATAACTAATGTACTGGCATACATAACAAGCTTGGCAGCGATCGGGCGTCCTCGATTGCTTCCGACGTTCCAGTTTCTATAAGCTTCTCTCTTTATTTTTCCCATTTTTTAAAAAAATATTTATCAAATGGTTAATAATTATACATTTATCAATAATTTATTATCGCTAACGATGAGAACTGGTTATTTATTTAGAGGATTTTTTGAAAATCCGTCATTTAATCCCCGTAAGACTATTTCAATGAGCACAAGGCCTATCAAATATAAAGAATACTCATATTAAATCGGGAATGTGTCAGTGCAGAAGTACTTAAATTATTTTTTTTTTTATTTATATGAAACACAAATACTATATATCATTTTAAATGACACCCTACAACCCATGAAGGGTCTGGGGTACTTTGTAACGGAGTACTGTTACTAGACCAACGGTTGTGCAAGGAGGCGATTTGTTCTGAATCACACTTGACCACCAGATTTTTACCCAATTAAGGGCGCCCAATTTAAGAGGGTGGGTGGACCCCAGGAGAGCTCTAGAACCCACAGGAGTTGATTCAGTGTAATAGAAAACAATTTTCTGCCCAGACAGATTCGAAGTCGGGTCCTTGGAGTTAGTAGCCACGCACTTTACCCCGTGGCCACCGCGCTCCCTCCTATCGCAGGGATACTCGTCTTAAATATATAATTTCATTTTTATGTGACTTTCCGTTTTTGGGCTAGACTGTACACCAACAGGCAACGGTTATTTTGACTTACAGGACCTCAAAGAGTGTATGTATTTCCGTCAAATCTTGAATTCGAAATTTTGCATTATCGCAATACCTTCATTTACCGTATACTCTATACACAGCAAAGTACTGTGCAAAGTATAGCAATGTACTGCAATGCAGAAAAACAATCAAATATGAGTTGCATTCCTAAATTTAACAGAAAATCAATAGTTTTAAAAGGGGTATTTATGAAGTTGTGTTAAATGTAAAATGTTTTACCATGTTAAATGTTATAAATATAGTATTGTGAGCAGCCCTATTTAAAGTCATATTAAATGCATAAGAGCTCCTAGCGGATTTTTTGAGTAACTCGTTTTATAACCTTTCCAAAACTTCTTGTTATTGCTTACTTCTAAGTTTTGATTAAAGTAATTTATTACACCATGCCTAAAGTGAGTGGAAAGTGGAAGTTGTTTGAAAGTTTGTCCACTGAATGCCTTGTTGATCTTCTAACTGGTGAGGAAGAGAATCAAGATGAGCTAATTATCAACTGTCATTCCATTATTATTATTGTCATCCATTGCTTTTGTAGTTATAAAAACACCCAAAACAATACTAAAACAATCAAATACAAAACAAGCAAGTAACCTAACATAACAACAAAAATGGTGACGAGCTCAGCTGGTCTGTTGCCTGACGTCATTCTCCATTTAACAGACCTAGTAACAGACTCTCAACCATGTTATATGTTATATCGTTTTAACATGGTAAAAGAAGGAAATATTTCTCCATTTAACAGACCTAGTAACAGACTCTCAACCATGTTATATGTTATATCGTTTTAACATGGTAAAAGAAGGAATTATTTTTCCATTTAACACCCTTTAACATGTTAAACTAAAGATCATGAATA